>NC_143550.1:93670151-93824545 GCF_054136105.1 Typopeltis vanoorti | reverse complement strand
CTAGGATACTCCAAACTGCACTAACCAATTTATATTTTAGTCTTTCTCTGGTTTTCACCATTTTCTGCTTCAAACATTTGGTTTGCTAATATTTCATCTCTCATTGTATTTAGGTGACCAAGCCTCAGATCAGCTTTGCTTACACAGAATATTAAGCATATTATTAGTTTTTATTTCTCTAAACATTTTTGGCTGTAATTGGAAAATTACAGTATTCGAGGTGCAGTACTGTGGTGTTAGCAAGTTTCTAACTCCAACAATGTTACAATATTTGCTAACAGTACTGTAGGATTTCGTTCACCACTAATTTAACTCCCATCAACATTCTCCTTATATAAATATTCCCACTTCCCTTGTCAACAACATCTGGATGGAAATTTCATATAATCGAATAGCATATCAAGTACTATATATAAACTAAAGTAAAAAAATAATTAAATAAAGTAAATAAAAGAAAATTTCACAAAAACCAGTTTTTTTTTTAATTGCTTTCCCAATTTCTGCCATCAGAACTTGTTTTATAGCACATAAACTGTCAATTGTTGTTACTTAGCTGTATTGACAATATTGTTTAAATTATTATATTAATTCGTGCAATCAAAAACAGATTAAAGGTATCTATATGCACGACCTATTTTTCTGCAATCATGCATGCTAGGTTAGGTTAGGATAGGATAAGCTTAAGCAGAGCTTGGCTCCTAATAACAATGTTAGATCTGTAAGAATTCTAAAAACAGCAAGCAAAGACAAGAATTCTTCAGCCATATTTAAGAGAATTGCAAGAGGTCCATACTTTCTCATAACAAAAGATCATCAAACTGTGCTTTGAACCTATTCACAGTTTCTGCACTTACCACACTTTCAGGCTTAGTTACTATTATAATAATAATGGAATTAACTCACGTAAATTATTCTTTATTAGTAGAATTTTTGCCTGAGTAGCACAGGCATCATCAGTACAAGTACAAAGGCTAATTAAACAATAACTGATATATTCACAAAGCACCACCTAAATAGCTAAGATTAAATTTATTTACAAAAATAAAAAATAAAAAAGAATTAAATTAAATTAAATAAATAATACTAATAAAGAATATTTACATGAGTTAATTACGTTATTATAATAGTAAGTAATACGTCTACTCACGATATTTCCTTACTGAAACACTTTCAGGCTATTCATTCATCCATGCAAAAAACCTACTTCTCACTCAAGTTCTACCCTTGCTTTCCTCTACTCTATGAAATATCTTCTTCACATTAATCTGGTAACAATCCCTCACCAACTTATATGCCTCGATCATATCCCTCTTCTTCTTCTATTCACAAGGCTATGTAAATTGCATTCCCTCAATCTCTCTCTCCTTGTATCTGACATTCCACAGATCTGACACTAACTTACTAAAGCTACTCTGGACCTGCTCCAATGCATCATCCCCCTTGAAAACTAGGTGACCAAATCTGTGTACAGTAGTCCATATGTGGCCTGATCAAAACCTTATACAAAGGAACCACAACCTCTTTGCTTCTGCATGTCAAAGTACTCCTCATTATCACCATAATCCATTGGGATAGTCTTACAATTTTAGCAATGTTATCCCTAAACTTCAAGTCTCTGTCTATGATCACTCCCACATCTCCAATCTCCTCTGCCTCTTCAAAATGTCTCCATTAGTATAATTTGCATCCCAACCTTGCCTACAAAATTTCAAGACTTTGCACTTCGCAACATTAAATTGATAGCTCCTCTTATTTGTCCCACTTACATAGTCTATTTAGATCCACCCGCAAGGCTACAAAATTGCTCCACTTCTCATAGCCCTTCCCAACTTTGCATCACCAGTAAACAGCTGCACATTTCCAGTTAAGCCAGTCACAATGTCATTAACACACAAGTTAAACAATAATGGTCCCAAAACGGATCTGTGTGGCACATCACTAGTGACCTTCCTCTCTTGGAATACCACTTCTCCATATACAACCTGCTGATACCTTCCTGACAGCCAATCAGCTATCCAATTTCAGTTTGGCTATCTCATGTGGCAGTTTATCAAAGGCCATTACAGTGGTGTTTAGAGTGAAAAATCTAAACACCACTGTATATGCATCTCCTTTATCAGGTGAATTTGTCACCTTGTTGTTATACGTAAGCTGAAAAATGACCCCCCGCCTAACAAAATGCTGACCATCATAAAGAATACTGCTACTATTATCAACCCACTTCTGAATCCCAGTCCTCACCAACTTCTCTAATATCTTAAAATCAACCCCAAACACACAGATTGCCCCATAATTTATAACCTTAGTCTTACCCCCCCCCCTTTGTGAAGTGGAACAACTTTTCACACTCTCTTTATCCTTTGGGACTTGCTCTGTTGCAACTCAAGTTAAACAGTTGTGCCAAAGGTGTTGTTAATGTCATAGAGCATTTCCTCAAGTTAAGTGGTGAAATGTCAAATCTATTGCCTTACTAATATTAAGTTTATTTAATTACTAATATACTTCCTGTTCATTTACCATCAGTTCCCTCCTCCACCATACCCTCTAGACTCCAGCTTTAGTATATTTATCAGTATATTTCTTCCATCACAAGGAAGAAATATACTGATAAACTGATCACTGAATAATTCAACTGATATCCTCTGCATTGGTTACCAATCTTCCAGTGTCATCAACAGCATCCTCCCATAGTCATTTTTCCTTCTACCTGCCACATACCAAAAGAAATCACTAGTATTTTTCTTAACTTCATTGGCTAACTTCTGCTCATACTGTCCTTTTACTACTTTTATCACCTGAGTTACTTCCTGGCCTGCTCTTTGTGCTCTTCATGCAACTGATCATTATCACCATTCATCTTGTGTTGCCTTCACAGTGCTCTGCCTTCTTCTTCCAGATTTCATGCTTAATCTTTTCATTCGTCCATTTCACTCCTATCTTATTTAGTATTTTCACTTTTGGGATATATTCAGACATTGCTGCTGTTAAACAGCTCTCGATTAATGCCCACAGAGAGTCTACATCCTTCCACTAAACTCCTCTTTCCTTGCTATAACTCCCAGCTTTCTATAATCACCTGCCTTATAGCTCCACATAAATTCCTTCTTTATAGAAGTTCTCATGTGATTGGATGTAAACCAGGTGATCACTTCATGGTCACTCTCACCAACCGAGGAAAGATTAGACACTCTATTCACAATCACATCTTCTGATAATAGATCTAAGACACTTAACCATCATGTGCCCTCTATTACGTACTGCCTAAGATTGTTGTCCCTTAAGAATTCAAGAAATTCATTCTCCTTATTGAGAGAATTAAAGGTGAACAGATTATTCTGTTATCACTTTATACAGTTCCAACCATTTCTCAATTTTTTTCATATTCATCATCATATTCTCTGCATCCAAATCATGTGTTCTTACCAATCAGATCCTCTCATTCACTTTGTTCATCCTTCTTCATGAAGGACAATCTTTGTGCATGTTCATATTCACCATATTTAATTACCTCTGTGGCACAACTGGAAGAACAACCCAACAATGTCCCCTTTTATTGTAAAAGACATCGCCATAGCAAGAAGAACCTTTATATAAACGTTTTCAACTGAAGGTGATAGCAGTGTTTTTTACTAATAGAAACTCAAGCTTTTCATTTTGTATGCAGGAAAACTGATTATAGAACGCATACAATTAACAGACAAAAATACTATTAGTGAGTTGCACATAGCATACTGTGTGGATTGTGGAACATGTAGTGTGGAGCATCTTCTGATCCTTAGACTCCATGGAGGTGTCACATAATAACATAGGTGCACCACCGATTTTCTGGCACACTCTGTTATTGAGAAAATTAAAGGTGAACAGATTATTCTGTTATCACTTTATACAGAACCTTGATGAGTTAGCCATGTTGCTGAACCAATGAAGGTCATGTAATAATAATAATAATTATTATTATTATTATATGAGCACCTCCATGGAGTCCGAAGATCCATTGCAGGAGACCCACTCTGTCCACACAATCTATCATACCTCTCCTTGAACCCATTAAGAGATTAATGATTCATAAAGAATAATGATTCATGTATATCTATAACTCACTAATTATGAGGGGGCATCCTAAAATAACTGGAATCTGAACTTGACACATGCACATTTTCTAGTTATAGATGCTGCTGCTGGCATTGTGAGTGTGTAGTTTTTTAGCACCAGTCTGGTAAGTGGTGTCATCCTGTGAACTGGTTGTTGTTCTGGCTGCTTTTTTATATCTAATAATTCTCTAACTATTAATATAGGGACCTGTGTGACTTCTATTCCCACAGTTTGGGAATAGAAGTTGCACAGGCCAAGGCGCCCCTCTATCCCCTCTTTTCTTCAACTGCATTAATTGATGAATTTCTTCGTTCTCTACCTAACCATATTGGTTATGCTCTTGAACTTGGTTTGTTGTTCTGCCTGCTTTTTTATATCTAATAATTCTCTAACTATTAATATAGGGGCCTGTGTGACTTCTATTCCCACAGTTTGGGAATAGAGGTTGCACAGGCCAAAGCGACCCTCTATCCCCCTCTTTTCTTCAACTGCATTATTGATGAATTTCTTCATTCTCTACTTAACCATATTGGTTATGCTCTTGATGCTTCTTCTTTTAATGATATGGACACGAGAACAAGGTGGTCAGCAAAGGCTGATGACCTTATTCTCATGGCCTCCACTAACGTTGGCCTGCAGGAACTCCTTGACAGGGCAGTAGGCTTCTTTCATGTTAGAGGTCTTACCATAAATGTGAAGAAGTCCTGTTCATTAGCATTTGTCCCTTCAGGGTGTGACAAGAAGCTAAAGGTAAAAAATCTTGAGTTTTTTCCTACAAGACAGGCCATTGCATTGCCTTACTGTCCTGGAGGAATGGAGATACCTTGGTATCTTTTTTTACACCAAAAAGATGGTCTTCTATTCCCTTCTCTTTAGAAAATACTTTGTCATCTTTAAGAAAAGCTCCTCTTGACCCTCAGCAGAGGCTTTTCCTCCTTTCAAATTATTTGCTTCCTAGGTATTATCATAAGTTGATGCTCAGGTGTACCTATGTCTCAGTACTGTCAGATATGGGTAGAGCTATTTGCTCTGCTATTCATTCATGGCTTAGGCTTCCTTTAGATACTCTTGTTGCCTATTTTCATGCTATGGTGAAGGACAGCAGACTTGATATCCCTTCCCTCTGCTGGCTTATCCCATGCCTCCATTATAATAGAAATAAGAAATTAGAAATATCTACTTCTCAAATTTGCAGAGATGCCCACTTGTTGTCAGTCACAGGAACAAGGTCTCATATCATGAGCAGAATATAGATCTTGCTTGACAGATTGAAGGGGGGTTTGGAGCAGCTCTTCACTGCACTAGTGCTACCATCTCCCTTTTAGGGTGTATGGTGCAATGAGAGCTACAAAGACTTGACTTCTGTAGGCATTACTTCAGCAGACATTAAGATCTTGTCACTTAGAGCTTTGCAGGGCACACTGGTGGCTTGGCATCGTAACCAACAAATGACTTCTAGAATACATTGTACTGGCATGGAATAGATCTTGATGTATTTTGGCTTCAGCCTTTCTAGCCTACTGGGATAAAGGCATCGGCCTTTGCTCTGGTAGACCATAATATGTAGCACTACATTTCAGTGCAAAGTTTTATAAAATAAAATAAAACAAAATGTACCACAAGAATCAGTCCATGGGACCACTGTTATTCAATCTGCACATTAATGATATAAAGATTTAACAGGTGACATATAGCTATTTGCTGATGATGCAAAGATAGGTAGGGTAATCAGGACTGTTGCTGGTATGCAGTACTTACAGAATGATTTGAACAGGCTGGAATTGTGGGCATGGGAAAATGGATGTCAGTTCAATGTCAGTAAATGCAAAATCATGAAATTTGGTGTGATTGATATCCAATGTCATATTATATTGGTGGAATTATGCTAGAAAAAACTGATCAGACTAGGGATCTCGGAGTGTAAGTACATAGCAAGTTGAAGTTCAGGGGGCCAGGTAATAAAGATTGCAATACATCTTAGCAATACATTTCAGCATTGCAAAGACAATCGCAATGCTGAAATGAGCTTTGACATGTAAAGATAAGAATATAATTTTGCCTCTTTACAAAGCCTTGATAAGACCTCACTTAAACTACTGTGTGCAGGTCTGGTCTCCTAGTTTCCGTTGTAATTCTGATACAATAGAGAGAGAGAGAGAGAGAGAGTGCATAGGAGAGTGTTAAAAATGATATTAGGATTGTGGAATATTGATTATGAAGACAGATTAAGAATTTGTAGACTGCAGACACTAGCAAATAGGAGAAAGAGGGGGAGGGGGATATGACTGAGACTTGCAAACTTCTGAGAGGATCATACAGAATTTCACAGGATGGAATTTTTCATTTTATGGAGGGTGAGGAAAGGATGTGAGGTATACATGGAAGTTGAGAACGAATGCTGTCAAGAAAGGGATTAGGGATAGATTTATCTCTCATAGAGTAGTGTATGACTGAAATGGATTGCTACTGGATGTTGTGTGTGCAAGTAGCATGAATGAATGCAAAAACAGGTATGACAACTGATGCAAATAGCATGGCCTCCTTCGATGAGTCCCTGGCTCCCTGGAGGTCTCTCTTAATAATAATAAGGTATGTTACAGGTGCAATGGATACGGTATACTCCAGGTTGGGCCAATGGTGGGGAGGGGATCCTTAAAGAAGTTGAATATGTTTTTTAATTTTATTAGTGGTTTAAAAGCCATTAAGACAATAATGGTGTAGAATTCTATTTTTTTTTTATCTGATTTTACTGTAATCTATATTACAGTAAATGGTTTTACTGTAATCTATATTATATGCAATTTTAGAAGTTTTATGAAGAACTTGATTGATAATGTTTTGCTAGAGCTATTATTTATAAACGTATTGCTAATAGGTTGCAATTCTTGTTTAAGAGCTTTTTAATTAGAGCAAATTGTTATAGCTCTGTTTTTGAGGGTGTTAATGACTCCAAGTTATTGTGAAGGGTGGTGATAACAGTTAGCTGTTCTGTAGGATGAGGCGAGTTGTGTAGGGTTTCAAATGCAAGCGAGGAGTATAGTGTGCTGTCATCTGCAAAACTGTGTATTGGGTTGGAGGTCAATTGCAGTAGGTCATTGATGTATAGCAGGAACAGGGTTGGTGAGAGGACAGAACCTTGTGGGACCACAGCATTAATTGAGTGGTGCAAGGATAGGGAGCCATCCACCATGTCTGTCTGGACACAGTGTGCGTCCAGACAGAAAACTGGCGATCCACCTACAGAAGTCCTGGGTCAGACCGAATGATGGTAGTTTGCCTAGTACGCCTTTGTGCCAAAACCGGTCAAAGATTTTGGAGATATCTAGTGCAATCACTTGAGATTCGCCAAACCTCTCCATAGCATTTGTCCAGAGATGGGTGATGCATGTAAGTAGATCTCCTGTTGATCGGCAGTGGCAGAATCCATACTAGCAGTCATTTATTTGGTGAGTGTCTTCAAGATAGTGTAGGAGGTGGGAATTGACATTTTTTCCATTACCTTTGACAGGACTGAGGTAAGCGAGATAGGGCGGTAATTGGATGGCAGTGACTTGTCACCCTTCTTGGGAATGGGCTGAATATAGGCCAATTTCCAGTTTGTGGGATAGATTCCAGTGGAGTAGGAGAGTATATATAGGTGACATAGGATAGGGGTCAATTCTGGAGCACAATTTTTCAGAACAATTGGGGGAATGCCATCGGGGCCAAGAGACTTTTTTTGTGTCTAATTGGGACAGTATTTTTCTGATTTCATCCTGGAAAAAGGATATAGGAGGCATTGTATGTTGGGTGTCCGGAATGGTTGGGGGACATTTACCATCGTCAGTTATGCATGCATTTGAAGCAAAGTATGAGGCCAGAAGATTGGCTTTTTCTGTGGGTGATGAGGCAGTAGAGCCATCAGGGTATGATAGGGGTGGGAATAGTGTTGGACAGAAGTTACGGCCAATTCCTTTGGCAAGAGACCAAAAGGCTCGGCTGCCATTTGGACAGGCTGCTAGTTTCCTACTTTTTGCTCTTTCGACTTTCTGTTTTGGAAGCATTGATTGTTTTTTTGCATCTATTATTACGGGCTTCAGTGTAAGCTTTGAAGGAGGATGAGGTTCTTGATTTCAGAGTTGTGGTATGTCTGGTGTTTCATCTCTACAGCCTTGGCACATCTTTTGGAGAACCAGGGTTTCGTTAATGAATGGCAGTTCAGAGTGTTGTGTGGAATGTATGTATTCATGCCAGTGAGGATTACTTCGGTAATCAGCTCGGTGCATATGTTTGGGTTGGAAGGCCGGAAGCAATAGTCCAACCATGGGAATGCGGCATAGAAGTTATGAAGGCTGTCCCACTTGGCACTGTTATAGTGCCAAACTACTCTTGTATGGGAGTGTCTGTGTAAACGTTGTTGCATGGGGGGAGGAGATGAGCACTAGGTTGTAGTCAGAATTGCCTAGGGGGCCCACTACTTTCACTGTGTATTTGGAGGGGTCATTGGTGAGGAAGAGATCTAGGGTGTTTGGGAAGCAGTTTGGGTTGTCTGGTATTCTGGTTGGCATCTGGACAAGTTGAGTAAGGTCATTGGTGATGGCAAATGTTTCTGCATCTCTGCCTGCAAGATCTGTACAACTGGAGGAGGAAAGCCAGTGTTGGAAAGCTAGTGTTGTGGAAGTTAAAATCTCCTAGAAGAATGATTTCGCTGTTGGGAAAGTGGGATTGGAGAAAGTCGACTTTTAGGAAGAGGAAATTAAAGAGCTCAGAGTGGTTGGTTGCATTGGGGGAGCAATAGAGGCAGCAGATGAATTGAACTGAGTGGGGAAGGGATATTTTCAATCAAAGAAGGTCAAAGTTGGGTGATTCTAGGTTAGGTGCTCTCTGGCAAGGTATGTCTGAGCAGATGTATGCGTAGACACCACCCTTGGGGCAAAAGTTGTTGAAGAGTAAGTAGTTTGGGAGGCTGAGATAAGTGGTGCTGGCGAGAGGCAAGACTTGGGTTTATGCCAGGAAGAATAGGTGGGGTTTGGTAGACTGAAAGTGGTAGTGGACACTATTCAGGTTGGAGTTTAGGCCAAGGATGTTGGTGAAGTGGATGTGTAGGGTTTTGTGGGACGTTTGTTGGACCGCATGGGTCTTGCATATTTCCTATGCGGTGCCTGCCTGCTGGTCCCCCATGGTGGCTGCTAGTGGCATCACTTGGTTTTTTCTCCAGTTTATCTTGTCTGTAGTTGATGGTCCAACTGTTGTCACCATTTTGACGTTTATCTTTGAGTTGTCTTCGAAGCTGACATCTTTGTTCTCTTTGTGAAAATGATAAGTCTGGTTGTGCACGTATGCGCGATTGGGGGGGGCAGGAGTCTTTTAACTTGTTGTTGATTGCTGTTATTATTTTTGATGTGCTTGTCGGCATGTTGCAAGTCACTTTTACTAGGCATGGAAAGTTCGTACTGTCCTTCCTTTTATTTATAGGCCCAAAACGATGGCACCTGACGATATTCTCAGGATCAATGTTGCATTCTTCAGCTAGTTTCTTGATGTCTTCTTGTAGTGATTTTCCGTTTTCCGTCGGGAAGTTCAGAATGATGGCTTTGAGTTTTTTTTTTTGTTCAGCCTCCATCAAGTTGTTTACCATGGATGCAATTAGATATCGCGAAGTTCTTTCACTGGCGGAGTGGAGCTTGCATTGCGCTGGTTTTTGATTTGATCTAGCTTAGCTTCGACTGCATGTATTTTGTCAGTAAAAGTTTCATTTAAAGCATTGATGTGCTGTTTGAGATTTTAGACACGTTTGCCTATGTTCAGAAGTTGTTTTACCAAAGGAAGGCACAGTGAACAGAAGAAGCTGGTTAAGTTCAATAAGTAGCTTATGTGCAGCTTCGTCAATTTTCGCACATGAAGCGTGCAGCTGGTGGCAACAGAACTCGCAGAATATGCCCTTTTTTGCAGATTTCTTACAGACCTCTTTCTCTTCAGAAACTATACACAAACTGTCATTAGAAACTCGTTTTGTATTGTCACTGTTATCCGAGCTATTTTTCCATTTAAAGAAGGTACCAATGTACTTATCCATAGTTGAAATACCATACTTACTCGAATATAACTTGCCTCCACATATAACTCGCACCCCTGATTTTACTTTTCGAAAAATGAAATTAAAAAGTTTCGCATATGAAAAAAGCTTAAATACATTCACATCAAGGGATAGTAACTCGCTTGCAGCAGTAAACAACACACCCTCCCCAACAGCCACTATACTGCAGAGGCAAGAAAAACAAGTACTTTTATTATGTCAGTATGAGCAGTCTGTGTAATATATTTCTCAACAAATAGTGCAATTAGAGACAAATGGGATAAAAATGAAACTAAATAATGAATCACAAGTCCCCTCATACAGAAACTATGCTGTATAGACTCGAGCAAAACCATATGTTGCACCGGCAAACAGTATCTAACTAAAAACTATTGTTATTAATTAGATGTGTGTGAATTCACTCGCCTCAAGGCAGCAATAAAATTCAACAGAATGTGTTAAAATTTGTAAACGTGTTAAAACTAAGAAATATATATATAGTGAGTGTTATTATGGCAGTTTCACATATTACTGGAATTCGGTTGAAGAGTCGGTTCAATTGTCGGCTATGCTTTTATCTTTCGGTCGTGTAATCTTTTTGTTAATACTGCACCAATCATATGCATGTCTTAATAACCTGCCAATGCTGTCTGTTTCATGTTAGGCTTAATTACCATAAAGTTAGAAAAGTCACAAAACAGAAAAATGTTCTGGGTCCAGGCCCCAAAGAGCCCTGGCTAAATTTAACCACTGCATTAAATTTAACAATTTTGGTAAAGCAGGCATCTCAGATCACACTCTTAACGCCTTACACCAAACTGGTTGGAAATGTACCTGTTCTTTACATTATGCAAAAACCTGGTATGAATGCAAATTTAAAGACGCCTTGAAATCTTGATCATCCTAATCTTAACAATAATGGTGCCATAAAAATTCCCAGAATTTGGATGACACACATTTAGCCCCCTTAAGTTCTTCAAGTTTTACAGCAAACCCTTACTTTAGGATTCAAAGCAATAACTTCAGCTCCAGCCACCATCTATACAGTTTTGTTCTAATTTATACGAGTAATTATGTGAGAGCATGTTGCTCTCTAGCTTAATATATCTCTTAATGGTATATAACCAAATGGATAATAATAATAATAACATGACTCTAGATTTGATGTAGTAAGGGTTTTTATTTTCACCAAAGGTCAGGACAGTAGTTTTAATGATTGATCAAATTACTGTAATTTTAACATACCATATGGATTGTAACGTAGCTTGTTTCTTTGTATATATGTGTATATTCCAGATGATGACCTTTATATAAAGGTCGAAATGTCGAGTGATCGTTTTGTTATAATAAAACTTCACTGAGATAAAGAGCCAATAGGCTTCGCTTCACTTTGGCAAAGTAAATTTATTCAAATGAAGTAGATATTGAATCCAACCTTATTTCTTAGCCGAAGAAATAATTCGACTAAGAAATAATGTTGGATTCATTATCCACTTAATTTGAATAAATAAAACTTTGGTTTATATTAAACTGAAGTTTTACTATAACACAGTAGTTGTTTCCATAATTTTTAATAATAAATGCTCATCACCATGTAACCATGAAAGTATATAGCCCTATTAGTCTGCTATCATAACTGTACAAAATGTTTATATCCATTATGCTAAATAGGATCACAAAGTTTTTGGGTGATGTACAGCCATATGAACAAGCAGAATTCAGTGCCAGATTCTCTGTAATAGATCATATTCACATTATTAATCAAGTTATAGAAAAAGTAAATGAATATAAGCTTCCTGGATATTTAGTGTTCACAGATTTTGAAAAAGCTTTTGATTCTCTATATCATTCAGGAATAAATGCGCAGAGCCATTTATGCACTGCACAAGTGACATGCATGCATATACACACACATTGCTTAGGAATCCTGTGATTATAATAAGAATACTAATAAAGACCCAGAAATACAAAGTTTATAAAAATTAACTCCTTTTTACTACTGATTATTAAACTCTCTTTTATTCGAAAATATATAAATCAACAGTTATCAGCTAAAGCCAATTACTTTTTTACTTCAAACCTCTGCTCTTATATTTAAAAATACATAAAATGGCAGATATCAACTAAAAGTGTACTGAAATCAAATTCATACCTGTTTATGATTTTTACGATAAGAAACTAACCACACTGCTCCATAACTACCTTTGCCAATCTGCTTTACCATACTGTAATTTTCCATACTTTATCCTTTTTCAAGTGGATATCATTTGTTTTATTGAATGGTGATGATGATGATGGAAATAGCTCTATTTTCTAAAAACAAGAATCATGGAAAACAGGTAGCAAAATATACATTTCAAAACTTAAAGAAACAAACACATCCATGTTAATATATAATAATAACAATAATATTGTAAAAATCATGTGAACAAAACAGTCCAATAAGTAATTACGTGAGATACACTATTTCTATGTCTCATACTGATAGGTGATATCTGGATTAAAACATAATTAACTTCCCAAATAGATGGAATGAAGTGTATATATTGTTTCATTATTTATTTTGATGCTAGAATACATTGGCTTGCATTCCCATACTGTATGGATAAATTAGGGAACAGCAATCATACATGCTTATCATAACACAGATGGTACCTGGGTTAGGGACAACCCGACTTATGCATTTCACACTTACGAACGGGCTCCCAATGCTTCCCATAAGGATAATTAACAATTAAATCAGTGGTTCCCAAACTGTGTACTGCAAAATATTCCAATATTTTCACTAAAATAACTGCATCAACTGCACACTGCAACTGTTAGGTAGGCTTATGTTCTGACTTTGGGTGCCATGAACCGAAAAAGTATTTGGAGCTAGCGAATTAAATAATTAAATTAATAACTCAGGAACTAGTTTCTTCCATGCACGTAAACAAACCCACATGTATGAGTTTGTTTTTACACTCTGTTTGTTTAAATTAAAAGAAAGAGAACAATAGTTTCTGTGACTTATTATTAGAGTACAGGGATATTATTATTACACCGTATTATTACTGCCAGATATGAGCCATTATAGTATTGTTATAATTATTATTATTATTACTGTATATGTGCTGTTCATCAGGGATCTGAGTTACGTACAAATCCAACTTAAAGACGTTCTCAGGAACGTATCTCGTTCGTAACCCAGGGATTGCCTGTATATTATTATTATTATTATAATTAAGAGAGAGACCTCCAGGAATTCAGGAACTCATCGATGGAGGCCATACTATTTGCACCAACTGTCATACCTGTTCTTGAATTCATTCAAGCTACCTGCACACCAAAGGCAATCCATTCCAATCACGCACCACCTCTAAGAGAGAAAAATCTAGCCCTAATCCCTTCCTTGACAGCATTCATTCTCAACTTCCATGGACGCCCTTGCATCCTTTTCCCACCCTCCATAAAATGAAAATTTTCATCTACTGAAATACTGTATAACCCTTTCAGAAGTTTGTAAGTCTCAATCATATCACCCCTCTTTCTCCTGTTTGCTAGTGTCTGCAGCCAAATTCTCAACTTATCTTCATAATCAGTATTCCACAATCCTGATAACATTTTTGAAACATTATATATATATATTCTCTTTTCACAACATGAGAATATATATATAATAAGAAAGGCAGATTGCATTATTATTTCAATCAAAATAAAGATTTAGACATAACATCTTACTATTCAGATGTAAGAAATTAATTGTATATTTCCTAAAAATTTTGTTGTCAATGGTTTGGCAAGATATGCCCTCACTGTGATAACAGTCAAAGAAAGACATCTTTGAAATAATACAGAAAAAACACTTTTTTTGCTGGTTTAGATTCTTTCATTATTGCTTGCAAGTCAACTGTGGTTCTCAAAAAAAAAACCTGTATATACATAATATTAGTTTAATTTATTAGTTTTCACTTTGTGAGTCAAGCAAACATTTTCATGAGGAAGATAATGATATAATGAATATAATTTATTAATGTTGCAAAGAAGTGGGGTTGTTATGACCATATGCCTATTCCTGATATAAGCTTCCTGAAGTTGAGAACAAGAAGGATTTCCTCACTGAACAAAAATATGCAAGTACTGTAACAAATATGAATACTGAAAGTGAATTAATGTTCAAAATCTCAAGACTTGAGTAAATTATCAGACAGATGAAGGAATTACAAAAAGTCAAGAAACATTTAGAGAAGCACAGAAAGCACAAGAAAGTTAAGCACCAAAAGAAGAGACAAGAAAGAATTGAAACCAATAAGCTATTATTGAGTAATGATCAGGTAAGTGAAGTAAATATACAAAAAAGAGAAGTATTATATGCTATGCAATTTCCTCACAAAACATGCCATTAATGACAGTGTTACTATTTTGTACTTTCCAGAAATAAATATAATGAATGCAATGGAAAAATAGAAAAGAAAAAGTAAAAGAGATTATTACTATTCAGGCCTCCATGGAGTCAAAAGACTCATCGTGGGAGGTCCTTCCAAAGAACATAAAGTCTGTCAAGACTCACTGAGGGGAGGTCCCCCCCCACTAAGAAACACAAAGTCTATCATACCACTTCTTAAACTCATTGACTGTTCTTGCTCTCACCACTCCATCAGGCAATGCATTCCACGGTTCAACCACCCTCCACGCAAAGAAATCACTCCTCACCCTCTTGCTCACAGTTTCCTTTCGTAACTTCCAGGGATGGCCTCTTGTCATCACTCCTTCCTGCAGTTCAACCAAGCGAAAGAACTCCCCAGTGTCAACCCTGTAACCACCTCTCAACAGTTTAAAAGTCTCAATCATATCCACCAAACTCTGCAGTCCACATTTCCTCAGCCGATCCTCATAACTATCTTTGTACAGTCCTGAAACCATCTTTGTCATCCGTCTTTGTATCCTTTCTACAGTTAATTTATCCTCTTCAAATCCTGGTGACCAAATCTGAGAACAATAATCTAAGTGTGGTCTGATCAGAGACTTATACAATGGAATGATAACTGTTTTATCTCTGCAGGTCAGTGTCCTTCTCATTATTGCAGCAATCCTCTGTGTTACCTTCACCACCTTTGCAATATGTCCCCTAAATTTCAGGTTTCTATCAATCAATAACCCCAGATCTCTTGTCTTCTCATACTTCCTCCAGCATAACTCCTCCCATAGAGAATGCAGCATCCCATCGATGTTTCCCAAACCTCAAGACCTTACATTTTGCTGCATTAAACCGAAACACCCATTCATTTGCTTTCCTATCTAGCTTATTCAAATCCTCTTGCAGGGCTGCCACATCTGCACTATTACTAATAATCCTTCCCAGCTTCGCATCATCTGCAAACAACTGAACATCCCCTTGAAATCCACTGGCAATGTCATTGATATAAAGGTTAAACAATATAGGTCCTAGTACTGAGCGCTGTGGGACCCCACTTGTAACCCTCTGTCTTCTTGCAACTGCTCCACCATACACAATCCTATCAGACAGCCAATCCTGAATCCAGTTCACCAATCTGACATCCAGACTCATGTGCTGCAACTTAAATATCAGCTTATCATGTGGCACCCTGTCAAATACCTTTGCTAAGTCTAAGAAAATTGGAGCATATGCCTTTCTCTCATCTAATGTTCTTGTAACTTTATTATAAAAGGCTAGCATATTGCTAAAACAAGAGCGCCCTTTCACAAATCCATGTTGAATCTCACAGATAACATTACAGTCATCTGCCCAATGCTGTATACGGTCCCTCACTACTTTCTCCAAGATCTTAACAACTACTGATGACACACAGACTGGCCTATAATTAGACACTTCCAGTCTGTTACCACCCTTATGCAATGGCACTATCTTACCTTCCTTCCATTCCCTGGGCACCTTTGCCGAAGCCAGACTTAAAGGCACTGTCAGTTCCATAGCACATTCTCTTAAAACTCATTGTGAAATACCATCCAGTCCCAAAACTTAACTGACATCCAGAGTACTCAATATCTGAAACACACTCTCCTCCTGTACCTCTAAACCTCGAACCAGCCCTATCCTTCTAGCATTAAAACTGACTCCTCTAGGATTAAATACTCCAATAAAGTGTTCTTTGAACAATTCCACTATGTTCTGCATCAGTCACTCTATTCCCATTTTTATCCCACAATATCATTTTTCCACAGTCATTTCTCCTCCTACTGGCCACATAGCTAAAAAATTCCCAGGATTTTTTTTGGATCTTAGGACCAATCTCCTCTCATATTCCAGTTTCGCTTTCCTTACCACACTAGTCACTCTTCTGGCCTGTGTCTTATATTCTTCATGCATCCTCTCTTCACCTGTCTCCTTGTATCTCTTCCATAGTCTCTTTTTCGCATGCAATTCCTGTTTAATATTGTTTGTTATCCACTTTACTCATGGTATACAACTTACCATTGCTGCTAACAAATATTCTTTCACAATTTCCCATGCACTAATGATATCCCGGCTTTCCAATTCCTCCCTCCATGAAACTACCCGAAGTTTACGTCTAAGACTATTATAATCACCTACATTATAATTCCACATAAGTTCCAGTCTCTTTGATACTCCTGCATGTCTATTCATTTTCCAAGTCAAAACCATATGGTCACTCTCTCTCCAACTGGTGGGAGAGATGTTCATCTCGGTTATTATCAACTCTTCTGATGCTATAACCAAATCCAAAACTCTTGAACCTCTTGTTCCCTCTGTTACATGTTGCCTAAGACAATTGTCCCTCAAGAATTCTAGAAATTCCATTCCCCTACTGCTACATGCATCTTCCTCTCTCCAATTTATACTACTGTAGTTAAAATCTCCCATAACAATCATTCTTCTTGCACTTGCCAAAGTTAGCTGTCTAAACATCTCCTGGTCCCCATCCTCTGTGCTCCTGGGTCTGTAGCAACACCCCACTAAATATCCTGTCTTGCCTACCTCTACCTCACACCATATGCTCTCAAAATCATTTGTCTCACTTCCTTCCAAAGCCTCCACTCTTAAAGGACATAGGTCATCACTTATCATAAACAGTACCCCACCACCACGCTTTTCCCTCCTATCCTGAAGAAAAATGCTATACCCAGCGACTTCTATTCCTGTTATTATATCCCCTTCTGTCAACCACGTCTCAGTGATCCCAATAATTTTTGGCCAGGCTGATGCTATCTGTGCCACTAATTCCTCTCCTTTATTCCGAATACTCCTGGCATTAGTATAAAGCATATAAATAATCAGTATAAAGCACTAAATTAAACTAGATGGTAAATTAAATATCAAAATAGACAACAGAATCAACAAAGCTGGTATGGTAGGAAGTCAACTGAATAAATTTATATGGAATAAGAGAGAAATTAGTCAAAACACTAAATTAGCTGTATACAAGACAGTGTTCAAACCGATTTTAACTTATGGATCTGAGCGCTTGGTTAGAAATATAACACTTGACCAAAGACTAGAGACCGCAGATATGAGAGTCCTGAGAAGGATTATGGGCACGAACAAGAGGGCATCAATGACAATATCAATCATATTAAAAAGAAGGATATTAAGAAATAACTTGACATTATTAGCATCCAGGAATGTGTTAGCAGAGCTAATCTCAGGTGGCATGATCACTTAAACAGAATGGGGGAGGAAAGATTAAGAAAACAATTTTTCTTTGCCAGGTTGGCAGGATAAAGACACAGAGGAAGACCAAGATATAGATTGATTGATACAATAAAAAGTGCCTTGGAGGACAGAAATATAATATCTGATATTGTTGGAATTTGACAGGTAACAGATTGATTTGCAGTAAGGTCGAAACTAGTCTGGGTAGTGGCACTTCCCTTAATGAATAACATTAGACATATCCGCAAGGAGATGTGTTTTGCATTATAGGAGATACTGAGATAGGAGTTTTGGTAGCTTGCTCTACCTTTGCAACGAGTTGCCCTGGTGTTGTACCACCTTAACCCAGTCCTGAAGATACTTTCAGGTGAAAACTTTGTTTGCTCACACTTGGATAAAGGATTATTAAACTAAATTTATTATACTCTAACCAAGTGAAAAATAAACTTTCAACATCTTTCTCTAAATCCAGAGTAAATTATTAAAAAAGGGGGCACACCAATTGGCAATTCCTATAGGTAGAGATGACCTGCTAATGCTTCTGCCTGATATCTTCACTTGGGCCTGGCTCCCACTGAAGAGACCTCAATAAAGGTCGAAATTAGTCTGGGTAGTGGCTCTTCCCTTAATGCATAACATTAGACATATCCGCAAGGAGATGTGTTTTGCATTATAGGAGATACTGAGATAGGAGTGTTGGTGGCTTGCTCCACCTTTGCAACAAGTTGCCTGGTGTTGTACCACCTTAACCCAGTCCTGAAGATACTTTCAGGTGCACACTTTGTTTGCTCACACTTGGATAAAGGATTAAACTAAATTTATTATGATTTGCAGTAAAATTGTAGATAGGAAGTTAATGGCGATGTAAGTTTTTCATGTACTAATATGTGGCCCTTGAGAGTTTATGTCAGGAATTTTATTATTATTATTGATGATCACTGCTTTGTCCCAGGGGTGGGTAGATTCATACTTGTTTGCTTCCTCTTAATATCTCTAAATGTTCTGATTTTGCAGTTTCAACCTGTCGCTGAACAACTCTTTCTCCAAACTCCAAAAGTATTTAAAGGCAGTCCATCAAATTCACTCCATAGATCAATAAACTGCCCACCATTTTTCCTGCACAAATTGGCTGATTAGCAATCATAGCCCTTCTTCTCTCAATTCTGAGCTATCATACAGAGACAGAAGACTCATATCTTTAATTTCTCACTCTTCATTTTCATTTCTTTCAACAACAATTTTATATCCTCTCTCATTGCATATTTTTCACATTTCAAATCATTTGTGCCTGTCAAAACAATATTTTCCATCATCAAAGTTCAGATTTTATACCTGGAGTGTAAGAGGATCCCTGGTAACTGTTTTTTTTTTTTTATTTCTAATGTATACCATCTTAAATGATGACATATATGGTAATTTTCAAAATTATTATAATTTAAAATTAAGAACTTACTTTTTATGCATATTGCTACATACAAATTCAAGATTGATTTGTATGTAGCCACTTCAGCTATCTTTAAGTAGAGATACATTATTCACATGGATGCCCTTGATCCTGCCTTCCTTGACAAAAGAATGAAATGCAAATTCATGACAATTTTCAAATAATGAGAAACATTCTGCTTTTTTTTTTAAATAAATATATTTTGGAAATTGAGAAACAGAATTACATTCATAGCATAATAGAGATAAATTAAATACTCTAATATTAATTATTATGATGATGATGATTCAGGATCTCCACAGAGTCATAAGACTCATCGTGGGAGGCCCACCACAGAAAACACAAAGTCTATCATACCATTCCTTGAACTCATTCACTGTTTGTGCTCGCATAACTCTATCAGGCAATGCATTAAATCAGTTAGTAAGCTGTGCAAAATGTAGTCCTTATATGGTGGAGGACTCGGATATTAAGCTACTGGATAACTGAATTGCAGCTGCCACAATTATTTAAATACTGGACAAAGAATACTAACAAAGTATACTAAAATATTATGTTTAGGTACAAATTCCCCCAGTGCAAATAATTAAATATAAAATATAGAAATGTTCAAGAATTACTGTCTCCATGGGGTGCATCTCTACTTGCAATCATCTATACTTGAAAATGTCTTTCAACATCTTTTCTTTCAACCCAATAATCTTTGGTGCTATTTTGCTTGCTTTTGCAATGTATCCTCTGAATTTCAACTCCCTATCTACCATCATCACAAATCTCTAGCATCAACAACTTTTTGCAATACAGTCCCATCAACTTAATCGAGGCATTACTACTCCCACTTTACGACAATCCGCTCACATGACTTTTTTTCAATGATGACCAATACCCAATTACACGATGCTGCATTTGCTCATGTCAGTTGACATGACATAACACTTGTCACTTATGACCAGTATCCATTCACATGATTTCATATTCACTTACACAACAATTGGACATAATTGGCATTACTGAGATAAAGACGACAAAAACAGAGGAGATCTTACTAAATATTATTATTATTACGAGCTACTCCATGGAGAGTCCTTAGACTCATCGAGGGAGGCCCTAACATTATGTCAAGAACAACTATTCAACATTCACACAGTATCTATCATACTTTGCCTTGAACTCATTCACAGTCATGGCACCCACAACAGCCTCTGGCAGCTCATTTCACTCTCCAAGTAAAAAACCTAGCTCTAACACCCTTGCTAACCACTCACTTGCCAGTTTCCATGGATGGCCCCTAGTCCTTCCATCACCAGTCCTGTTCTCAAAAATATCCTCTGAATTAATCTTATAGAAACCCCTTCAGTAATTTGAATGTCTCAATCATATCACCCCTTTTCTGCCTATCAACCAATTTCTGCAACCCACAAATCTTTGACCTGTTCTCATAAGGCTCATTCCATAGACCTGCTATAATCTTGGTCACCCGCCTCTGGATCCTCTCCGCCCCATCAACAAGAAACCCTGGCACCCAAATCTGGGCACAGTAGTCAAAATGGGTCTTATCAAGACTTGATACAGAGAAACAATAACTTGCTTGTCTCTGCTCATCAAAGTATTCTTCAGTAACCAAGTGATTTCTTGAGCTGATTTAGCATCTTTTGCAATGTGCTCCCTAAACTTCAACTCCCTATCCACCAACACTCCTAAATCCCTGGCCTCGTCAATCTCCTGGAGTACAGTTTCACCAATGTGGTATACTGCTGCTAATCTTTTCATCCCAAAATGTATAACCTTACATTTTGTCACATTAAATTAAAATCCATTCTCCTTAGCCCAGTCCTCCAATCTATCCAAATCATCCTGCAAAATGTTGACATCTTCTGCATTCACTATTGTTCTACCCAACTTTGCATCATCAGCAAACAAATGAACATTTCCTCTTGGATCCTTTCCTATATCATTAATGAACAAATTAAATAGTAGTAGTCCAAGAACCCTGCGGCACATCAATAGTCACAGGCCGTCTTTTGGACTCTACTACTCCTGAATAAACTACTCTTTGATATCTCTCCATTAACCACCCTCTTATCCATCTCACCAACCCTATATACATCCCCATATGCTGCAGTTTACTGATTAGAATTCCATGTGGTATCCTGTCAAAGGCCTTAGCAAGGTTAAGCAGTATTACTGTAAACCCATTACCCTTATCCAGTTCAGCTGTCACTGTGTTATAAAACGTGAGCAAGTGACTGGGGCATGATCTACCCTTCACAAAACCATGCTGTTCCCCATACAGCATCCCATTTTCATCTATCCATTCCTGTATTTTTCTCTTGACTACTTTCTCCAAGACCTTGACAACAACTCCTGATATACTGATCGGTTGGTAATTTGCAACAGCAGTCTTGGAACCTCCTTTAAATAATAAGTATAGGATGTTATTTTCAGGCAATAATGATCAAGGAAAGGAAGGGGCAGTGGTAGCATTCAATAACAAACATGAAGTTCTTGATTGGAAGGCAGTTTCAAGTAGAGTTACGAGGGCAAAAAGTTGTTTGTGAGCTCTGCACATAAAGTTAGTATCTAAGAGTGGTTCAGACAAGTTTCTGCTGACTGGCAAGATAAAAAAAAAAGAGGGGAGTGCTCAGAGGAGAACAAAGAGCAGGTTGAACTTAAAAGAAGATGAAAGAGTCATGACGAATTCTTTGGGGTTTACTACCCTTAGTGCAAGGACCCAAAATCACAAAATAAGAGGGGACTGAGATGAGCATAAGGGGCTTCCAGCTGTTGGCAGAGAAGAGGCAGTCGGAACCAGAGCAGTGGTGGCAGAGAAAGAGGAGAGGCAAGGCCCCAGTTACTAAGCAGGATAGTCCAGGTCCAGCTGCTGAGAGAGGAGCGTCCAGGTCCAGTTGCCAAGAGAGGAGAGCCAAGATCCAGTTGCTGACAGAGCAAGGCAAAGCGCTGTTACCGAAGAGAGCCAGAGCCAGTCGGTGGCAGTTAGTCATCGGCGGGTAGAGGAACAGTGATTGGCAATTAGTAGCAGATGTGGCAGCAGTTAGAAGCAGAAGTTCCCGAAGTAGGATCCAGAGGAGAATTTGCCCTCCCGTATGCTGAACCCTCTTGCATGTGCTATTCGAGTACTGCAGATTGCAGTCCAAAAGCTCGCCAATACCCCGAAGTGATACCGCTGAAGCAAGACACTCCTGAAGGAAGCTTAAAATCTGAGATGAAAGAAATGCCATAAAAACTTTAGTGCAAGACTCTTGACTGAATGTGTGATATAGAGCCTCTGTAAGTTCCTCCTTTTGTACATTTTCTCTTATAATCTAGGAGATATGTTATATATGGACTGTTAAAAATTAGTTTAATAGTAATAAGAAGTGTCCATAAGAGATCACAATTGGCATGTTAGAAGTTGATATTAAATTTGTAAAAGTAACTTAGCAGAGAGTTAGCTAACCTCTTTGCGAGTAAACTAGAAGTTTAATAAGTTGAATTTGTAAGCAGAGAGTAAATAAGTTTTGGAGTTAAAGAGATTATTTAGTGTTGAAGTAAAAGGGTTCTAATTTTATGCTAAAGATTTTATAGATGGGTAGAGAAAGCAATCTCCCTATCATTTGATTCATGTATACTTCACATTAATGTAAATAAATGTGTTTTAATTATTTGTTAAAAGAGTGCTGCCTGATCCTTTATTTTACAATGCACTGTTTCTAAAAATAATCGAACTTGTGAGCAGGAAACAACTAAGGCATTAAAAGCACGGGTTAATTATTTAAGAACCACGACTGTTTATGTAAACTTTGTTGAAGGAATTTACGCTAGTAAGAGAGAGAGATCTACCGGACGTTTTATTGAGTCTTATGCCGAATACTGATATATTGGATGGCACAGTCTAACAAATAAATTTTCCAGTGTTTCATATGAATTCGACTAGTAAATACGGAAGGTGGATAAACATAATATGCAGTAGAGTAAGTGAGAAAGGTCACGAGAGGAAAAGCGTGCACTGCTAATTTAGTCTGCCACATGACAAGCTGCTAATTCAATTGAAGGAGATGGGATTGGATAAGAGACTTCTGTGTTGGATCAGTGACTGGCTGTCAGATAGGTATCAGAAAGTTGTATATGGGGGGGTGCAGTATCTTGAAAGAGAAAGGTCACCAGTGATGTGCCACAGGGGTTAGTTTTGGGGCCATTGTTGTTCAATTTGTATGTTAATGATATTGGGTTTGGTTTAACTAGTGATATCCAGATGTTTGCAAATGATGCAAAACTGGAGAGAGCAATGTATAGTCAGGCTGATGTTAATGCCTTACAAAAGGATTTGAATAGATTGTATGAATGGGCAGATAAGTGGAACTATCAGTTCAATGTTGCCAAGTGTAAGGTTTTGAGATTTGGTAAGGAACAATGGGATGCCAAGTATAGACTTGGTGGGGAAACTTTAACAGAAGTAGAGGAGATGAGAGATCTAGGAGTGATGGTGGACCTGGAATTCAGGGGTCACATTGCACAAGTTTTGAAGACATCACATCGAATAATGGCAATGATGCAGAGAACCCTGACATGCAGAAATAGAGAGGTTATTATTCCATTGTATAAGGCCTCATATGGATTATTGTGCACAGATTTGGTCGTCAGGCTTTCATGGTGACAAAGATATGTTGGAAAGGGTACAGAGAAGATTCACAAAGGTGGTTAGTGGTCTTTGGAATGTGGAGTACGAGAACAGATTGAGGGAATGTAAGTTGCAGGGCCTCGTGAATAGGAGGAAGAGGGGGGAATATGATCGAGACATATAAACTGGTCAGGGGTTGTTATCAGGTAGACATGGAAGAGATTTTTCATAGAAGTGGAGAAGGAAGTAGAACAAGAGGCCATTGCTTGGAGCTGTATAAGAAGGGTGTGAGCAAAGGAGTGAGAAGCAGGTTCTTTGCATGGAGGGTGGTTGGTGAGTGGAATGCATTGCCTGAGTGTGTTGTGTAGATGTGGATACATTGAATCAGTTTAAGACGTAGTTGGATGAGCATTGTATGCAATAGTGAGTACCTCCCACGATGAGTCTCTGACTCCATGGAGGTCGAGTGTTGATGATGATGATGATAATAATAAAGAATAAAAGAAGTTATTACAATAATGCAGCAGACACTATTTGTTACAATGCCATAACTGTAATCTTTTCAGCCCAAACTTTACATTTTTCACACTGAGCAAACCACTATTCTTGGTCTGTACTGGCTGTCTATTTTAATTATTCTGTGGGATATCTACATCACTTTTATCATCTATTTCCCATCACCAGTTTGGCTTCATCAGCAAACGACTAGATACTGGTCCTCAAATTGAATGATATAATCACGTAATCACAAGAAAGATATTTATTTAACCAAATATTTCGGTCTGGAAATAGCAGACCATCGTCGGTGGTATTACAAGAACAGTTTAAAAAATATACAAGCTAGAATACTAACAATAGATCGTTGAAATTAGAACATGCCGCGTGATGTTATATCACTAAGTATGAAACGAAATATTTTGAAGTAGAAACATGATTGAATTTGCTATTAAAAAAAAAAAAAAAAAAAAAAAAAAAAATTAATGAGTAATCTTGATTAGGCTTTCCCAGATTTTTGATATAGATATGCAGTCATTACGATTCAGGTTGGGATGATGGAGCAAGGCCTCCACGCTTTCCTTGAACAAACGTTCGAACCTATAACGGGATCTATGTAAGAGGCGCGTTTTGGACCAAAGGATGCTGTGGTCAGTTTCAATCCCGTGTTGAGCCAAACCAGACTTTTCAGGTTTATTGTGAAGAATGGATGATTGATGTTCTTGGATTCTTTTTTCAAGAGAACGTCCAGTCTGTCCAAAGTAAGAGAGATCACAGTTGCAAGGAATTTGATAAACTCCAGGAAGAGATAAAGTTGAGCGTTTGTCTTTAGGAGAAGGAAATTGAGAAGACAATTTGTTAATAGGAGAATACGTAGCTGTTAAATCATATTTCTTCAAAATTCTTGCGATAGGTTCTGAAATACCGGAGATATAAGGAATAGGTACTCGACGTATTGAATCTTTGTTGTTTTGTGGAGGATTATAAGATGTAAGAAGACGTTGAATACTTTTTGAATACCTTGATGAAGTCATCAGTTTGGATAAAGACACAATTGAAAGACTTAAAACTCATTTTGCAAGACCTCCTAGATTTTATGGCCTTCCAAAAATCCATAAGATTGACTATCCTCTTCGTCCAATAGTAGATTGCATTGATTCTCCTACTTACCGTATAGCCAAATATCTAGCTAAATTACTGAAATCTTACATTGGCAACTCGAGTTCTTTTTTAAAAAACTCCTCAGATTTCTTAGAAAAATTAAAAGATGTCTCATTACAACCTACAGATCTTATGGTTAGTTTTGATATAGAATCTTTATACACCAATGTACCTCTTAAGGAAACTTTAAAACTACTTGCTGACATCTTTCCTCAAGATATTATAAAACTATTCGATTTCGTTATACATTCTGGTTATTTCATATGTCAAAACAAATTTTATAGCCAAGTAGAAGGAACAGCCATGGGAAGTCCTCTTTCTCCAGCTTTAGCCAACTTTTATTTGGAACATTTAGAAAAAGTCCTCTTCACATCTAGTTTCCCTCTACCATCTTTTTGGGTAAGATATATAGATGACATATTTGCTATTTGGCCTCACAGTAAAAACACTTTATCTTCCTTTTTAAACAGTATTAATTCCTTACATCATCGCATAAAGTTTACTATGGAATTAGAAGAAAACAACCAGTTATCTTTTTTAGACGTTCTCCTCATCCGATCATCTTCAAATATTCTTACAACTACAGTATACAGGAAACCAACATTCACAGGTCGTTATATTCTGAAAGAATCAGCCCATCATCCATGTCATAAAACAGGAATTATAAAATGTCTCATCAAAAGAGCCAAAACTAATTGTTCTACTTTTGATTATCTACAGAAAGAACTTTCTACTATCCAGCAACACATGAAACTCAATGGCTTTTCTGAAAAAAGTATTCAACATCTTCTTACATCTTATAATCCTCCACAAAACAACAAAGATTCAATACGTCGAGTACCTATTCCTTATATCTCCGGTATTTCAGAACCTATCGCAAGAATTTTGAAGAAATATGATTTAACAGCTACGTATTCTCCTATTAACAAATTGTCTTCTCAATTTCCTTCTCCTAAAGACAAACGCTCAACTTTATCTCTTCCTGGAGTTTATCAAATTCCTTGCAACTGTGATCTCTCTTACTTTGGACAGACTGGACGTTCTCTTGAAAAAAGAATCCAAGAACATCAATCATCCATTCTTCACAATAAACCTGAAAAGTCTGGTTTGGCTCAACACGGGATTGAAACTGACCACAGCATCCTTTGGTCCAAAACGCGCCTCTTACATAGATCCCGTTATAGGTTCGAACGTTTGTTCAAGGAAAGCGTGGAGGCCTTGCTCCATCATCCCAACCTGAATCGTAATGACTGCATATCTATATCAAAAATCTGGGAAAGCCTAATCAAGATTACTCATTAATTTTTTTTTTTTTTTTTTTTTTTTTTTTTAATAGCAAATTCAATCATGTTTCTACTTCAAAATATTTCGTTTCATACTTAGTGATATAACATCACGCGGCATGTTCTAATTTCAACGATCTATTGTTAGTATTCTAGCTTGTATATTTTTTAAACTGTTCTTGTAATACCACCGACGATGGTCTGCTATTTCCAGACAGAAATATTTGGTTAAATAAATATCTTTCTTGTGATTACGTGATTATATCATTCAGTCTTATGTCGCAAGTATCCTTAAAACAACAGGTCCTCAAATTATTCCCAATATCTTTAACATACAAATTAAATGGCTGCAGTCCATATACAGAGTTTTGTGATGGGTTGCTTATCACCTGCAATCTCCTTCATTCTACTATACCATATGCTACTCATTTATGTGTCTATCATCCACTTTCATATCTATATCACAACGTTATATATATTCCCATAGTTCCAATTTATGCCAAATGCCCTTGAAAAAAGTCCAGCAGTACCATAACATAACCATTTCCTTCATTTCTCTTAAATGCCGTGTTGGTAAGTAAATTACTGAGGAAAGATCTATTCTTCACAAGGTAATATCATTCAGAGTACCATATTTCCATCCACAAATTACTGAACAATGAATGACTTTAATCAACTTTTATAATACCTTAACCACCATTCCTAAAACACTGACCAGTTTAAATCTGGTCCTCTTTTCACTTCCTTGGGATCCTTCAGGTATTGAGACTTCAATTAAATAGTCTGGTCACCAGTCTGTCAATTATGAGACACTCTTCATTCTCTTAATCTTTTATTCATAATACATGATAGTAGTATATTTGAACTTATGGTGCAACAGACAGGTACACAACTAATTGCTTTTATTTATCTACATATTTATTCTATGATGAATATAAAGTGCCAGCAAGGAATATGACAGGTCTAGTAAGGCAAACAAATTAGAAAATGAGAAGAGAATAGGAAAGCAGACAAAATGAAATTCAGAGGAGATTTCTTCTTCATGCAGCCAGTAGAAAGGGCAATCGTTACAAAAGGATGACTTTATTTAGATGAGATCAATAAGGTTATATTTTTGTAATAATTGTGCTTCCTACTGGCTGCACAAAGGAAAAAAACTCCTTGGAAGCAGAAGATACAGTGAAACTATTCAATGAACAACTGGCTTAAGTGAACATTCAAGAAATATACAGTAGAGGAGAAAGAGCAACTGTGGTAATGGAAGTAGGTAAACTAGAGCTGTTTAGAACATTAAGTAATCCAAAATGTCAGTAAGGCTGAGGGATTGGATGGGTTTTACTGTATTAAGAGAACATTCTAGGCAATTAACCTTGCTGTGGTTATGAAATGTATCTTTATTGTTAGAGAGTCCAACAGAGTGAAGGTTATTCACTTTGGCATGATTAGATTTCAGTGACACATTATATTAGCAGGGGCTATGCTACAAGAAACTGAGGAGGTGAGGGATCATGGCATGTTGGGCAGATAGGAATTTGAAATTCAAAGGTGCAAATACAACTCAAAGGATAATTGCGATGTTGAAGCAAACCTTGACATGTAAGAATAAGGAAGTTATTTTGCCTGTTTATAAAACTTTAATAAGACCACACCTGGATTATTGTGCATAGATTTGGTCTCCCAGATTCCAAGGGGATAAAGAAGCTGTGGAAATGGTGCAAAGGAGAGTTACAAAGATTCTATCCGGATTATGGGATCTGAGGACAGATTGCGAGTATGTGGATTACAGACCCTCTATAAACTTCTGAATGTGTATTATAGGATAGCATCTGATGAAATTTTTCATTATATGGAAGGTGGGGAGAGAACACAGGGAGCATCCATGAAGTTAAGTTTGTTCACAGTCAAGGTTTTTCTCTCACACAGTAGTTTGTGAGTACATCTAGTGTGAATGAATGTAAGAGAAGGTATGACAGCTGGTTTGGGCGATTTATAGCCTCCCTTAATGAGTCCTTGAATCCCTGGAGGTCTTAGATGATAATAATAATAATAATAATAATTCGATCAAACTCACTCCAACCCTGAGTCCCCAAATCCCTGGCTTCATCTGTTTCCTGGAGTATAGTTCCCTCAATGTGGTACACAGCTTATAATCTTCGTATCCCAAAATGCATAATTTTACACATTTGCACAATAAATTCACATCCATTATGTTTTTTGTCCATACTGTGCCTATTTAAATCATCCTGCAAGCTCTCTACATCACCATGATTAACTATTACCCTACCCAACTTTACAACATCAGCAAACAATTGAATGATTCCATTGTATGGAATCATTCAAACAACTGTCTGATTCTGTTCAATATCCAATGATAAAATTATAGAGTCAAGGATTAACATTTACATTAGTAAAAAATTATTTAATGTTTGTAGATTTTTTTGACAAGGTCTCCTAGCTACTGTCAATACAGCTGAAAAGAGATAAACACAATAAGAAAAACATTTAAATTCCAAGTGTGTGACAATATATACTATCAACTGCAGGAGGGTAACCCCATCTACAACTATTAGAATTCAAAGAAATAAATTGAAATAATTACAATATTAAGAAACATTGGAATGAGGGAAGTCGAAAGTTTATTTTTCACTTGGTTAGACTATAATAAATTTAGTTTAATCCTTTATCCAAGTGTGAGCAAACAAAGTTTGCGCCTGAAAATATCTTCAGGACTGGGGTAAGGTAGTACAACACCGGGCAACTCGTAGCAAAGGTGGACCAAACTAACATCATTCCTATCTCAGTATCTCCGTGCAGATATGTATAATGTTATGCTAACCAAGTGAAAAATAAACTTTCAACATCATTCTCTAAATCTAGAGTAATTTAATAAAAAGGTGGCACACCTTTTGACAACTCCTATAGATAGAGATGACCTTGCCATTGCTTCTGCCTGGTATCTCCACTTCTGGTCCTGGCTCCCACTGAAGAGACCTCAATAAAGGTCGAAACTAGTCTGGGTAGTGGCCCTTCCCTTAATGCATAACTTTATACATATCCGCAAGGAGATGTGTTTTGCATTATGGGAGATGCTGAGATAGGAGTGATGCTAGCTTGGTCCACCTTTGCTACGAGTTTCCCAGTGTTGTACTACCTTACCCCAGTCCTGAAGATATTTTCAGGCGCAAACTTTGTTTGCTCACACTTGTATAAAGGATTAAACTAAATTTATTACTGGAATGAGGGATGTTTTACTTAGGATGACTTCTCAAAATTTGTAAAGTTTAAGGCAGTCATTTTTTTGTTTCAGTTCTGATTATAAATGTGGGCTTCACAACTTTCTTTAATATAATCTTTCAAGAAGAAAATAACTTTAGTGTAGAACTTTATTTTTGTTCCAATGAATTCTATGCCTAATAAATGAATAGCCAAACGACTTATCTGACTTGAAGTAGATATATGTTATTCTAAATGAATCTGAGCTGAACAACCCATCTCCAAATAATAACAAAAGTTGCACAAACATGTGATCCTGTAAACTCCAATATAAGAAAGAGGATATTTGTTTTCTGGAGAGGCTAGGAATTAATTTTGTTTTAGAACTGGGTGGAAAGAAACTTGTAGGTAATGTGGCATAGAGGTATTGCAATTTTCTCTGATAATCGTTTACCATAAGAAATTGAAATTCAAAGAACTTCTATAACTAAGGCCATAATTATTTTATCAATAATTTCTGAATTGTAACCACTGGAGATGTCTAAATAACTGAATGGCAGTTAATTATTTAGAAGTAAATCAGTAAAACATTGTTTATGTGCATGTTGAACTAAATTTTTAATCACACCATATTTCCAACAGGAGTGATGATGAGAAGCAGCAATAACATATTTTCAGTGTTAGTATGTTTCCTGTATACTGAGAATTATAGACTGCCATTATATTGAGAGAGAATAAGAATATCCAGAAAGGAGAGACAATTGTTATCTTTCTCCTAAGTGATCTATTATTTGGTATAGATATGTTGACCATGTTTCTGCTGAATGTGTTTACTTCTTTCTTACTTTCTCAAATATACTGAAATTATTTCAGTAAATTCAAGAATGCATATATGAAGTAGTTTTTTTTTAAACTTAATAAGTTCTGAAACTTCCTTTTATACATTTGTAATGAACTTTTTTTTTGATAAGTTTTTTTTTCTTTTCAACTGGTTACAAAGTATGTTATGCTTTTATTTTTATGTTGATCCATCCAGAAATTGTTAGTCAGCCCATACGGTGGAGGATTGGAAAACTATGAAACTTATTTATGCACTTGGCAAGAAATTATATTCTTGTTTTAATCGTTTACCCAAGTGTGTAAGCAGTTTGCCTATTAAGAAACTTTACCACTTATCTAATCACGATTTTTTTTTTTTTAAGATTCCACTCTACGTAGCCTGTGTGTTTAGCACAGTTCTGTCTAGTGACATGTAACATTCATTCAATTTCCTTTAAGTCCACATTAACATGAGCAGCAATTGCTTAACGTTCATTCGCAGTGCAACTGCAAATGCATATACATATCTCATTGCTTCTTTTTATGTTGTGATAGGTATTGAGATAAGAGGTTCATTATTGTATTTCAAAACAGATCAAAAGTGCATTTTATGGGCGTTTACTCCTAGTCCCATTAATATCAATACTTCCATCCACGCCACAGCTACAACGAACTTTTTAAAACTTTTTTGCATTCTTTAATTTTTCCTGTCGTCAGTACTTTATGATAAGATTATATTTAAATTACCTTTAAAATGACCGGCATGTTATCTCACTTTTTTTGCAGTTTTATTATCACGTCTAAAACTTATTTCAATGAAACATTATACTACTACCGTGGTACAACAACAATTTAACTAATACTCACCTTTAACAGTTACTTATTGTAATTTGGAGTCGTTGCCCCAGCTGTAAAAGTTCCCATTATCAAAATTCCCAGCTTCATGGCAAATGTTTTTCTTATTGTGTTTATCACAAATTCGTATTCTCGAATTCACATAATTTAAAAATAACATATAAACAAATAAATCTAATGCTTTGTATTCCCAAAGATAGTAGGAAGAAGTCCTCCAATTCCTATAATTAACTAACTTCTTAACGATTGCAAGGACCTCCAGAAGGTGTCGGCTTTTCATCCATCACTCATAGTGAGCTCAAGCTATAATGAATCAATGCTTTCAGGGGGTGCGATTAAACCATCATCTCGTTTCACTGAATTCTAATAGATATGTGTGTGGGTGTGGGTGTCAGTGGATAGGGGTGGGATTAAATAAATATAATGAGTAGAAGTAGAGAGATGCCAAAAACAGAAAGAATACTACTAAGTATTTGATAGCACAACTAGCTTCGGTTTCTTACAAAACTTCATCGGATGCATAACATGAAGAGAGAAATACAAAAATACACATTAAAAGACGTAGCTATAAATTAAGTTGCCAATGTATTGCTGACATTTGAAGGAGTTCTTGATGCTGTATAGTTCGAGATCATGCCGCGCTTATGATCACGTGTATACCAAAGTTGGACAGCTGAAGAGTGACAATAAGATATGCTATTATTATTATTATTATTATTATTATTATTATTATTATTATTATTATTATTATTATTATTTTCTCTCAGACCTGCAGAAAGTCAAGGACTTATCGAGCGAGGCGGATCAGATGATATCCTATAATAACCATTCAAACATTTACAGACCTCTATCACCCAAATTAGCTGCTTTGCCATAAATTCATTACCTTGCCATAAATTCATTCACAGAAGATGCACTCACCATGCATAAAGGCAAACTAATCCATTCATTCACTACTCTCTTGGAGAAAACCATGAGCTCTTATCCCTATCTTGACTGTGAACAAACTTAACTACCATGGTTGCCGACGAGCTCTCTCTCTCTCCCCACCGTCCATATAACGAAACATTTCGTCAGATGATATCCTACAACACTCATTCAAAAGTTTATAGACCTCTATCATGTCATCCCTCTTTCTCCTGTTAATCAGGGTCTGAATCCAAATACCTGCAATTTATCCACATGATTTAAACCCCATAATCAGGATAAAATCTTTGAAACTCTCCTTTCCATCCATTCCACAGCCTCTTTATCCCCTTGGAATTCAGGAGATGAAATCTGTGCGCAATAATGCAAGAGCGGTCTTATCAAAGTCTGATAAAAAGACAAAATGACTTCCTTATGCTTATATTTTGCTATGTTACCTTTGAACTTCAAATTCCTATCCGCAATATACCACCATCCATTATCTCCTCAATTTTTTGTAGCATAAAATCCTCTAATATAATATGACACTGGAACTCCAATCACGCCAAAGTGCATAACTTTATACTTACTAACATTAAACTGACAGCCATTTTCGTTTGCCCAAATTTCATCCAATTCAAATCATTTTGTAAGTGTTGAATATCAGTAGCTTCCCTGATCGCCCTGCCTATCTTCTCATCAAAAAAAAAAAAAATTACCTAACGCCTTTTAATCCCTCATAGGAAGTAAGCGAGGCCTTCATACCCTATCTAGTTTTTTGGAGACTGAGTGAGCAGTTCAGTCTCTGCCAGTAGCCAATCAGAGATAGCTGGCCTATGTCACTGCCTGAAATAATGTTGATTCTACGGACGATTTTCTTGAGTTCACGAAACGAAAAATCCCAGTCTCTGGGAGAAAAAACCCCTTGCCCGTGCCAGAGATCGTTTAACTCTAGAAATGGCCGAAGATAGTCTTCGAAAAAGTTCCTCCAGTCGGCGACTAGACTTGAACCTAAGTCTAACTTTGAGCGACCGAGTGCAGAGGACGCAAGCGCAACTTCCACTGAGCTACACAGGCCACGACATCTTTGCATCATTGGCAAACAACTGCACACCTGATATTAGACCCGGCCTGATGTCATTAATGTATAGATTGAAGAATAGCGCCAGGACTGATTCCTGAGGTACATCACTGATCATCTTAAATCTGGTGGATTCACAATCACTGTATAACATTTTTTATATGTCTTTCAACCGTCCTCTGATCCAAACAAAACTTTATATTCAGATCCAATATTCTCTAGTTCATGATTATTATTATAATTATGTGACACACACACACACACACACACACACACACACACACACACACACACACACACACACACACACACACACACACACACACACACACACACACACACACACACACACACACACACACACACACACACAATGTGGAAGTGTCACATAATAATAATAATCATAAAAGCCTGTGTAGCTCAGCGGATGTAGCGTTTGCACACCACGGAGCTTGACTGCACGAAGGAAGACTGTGTTTCGAATCTAGTCGTAGACTAGAGGAAATTTTTCTAAGCTTTTTTTCGACCAGTTCCTGAATTCATCGATCTCTGGCACGGGCAAGCGGGTTTTCTCTCCGGTAAACTCAGGTTTTTCGTTCCATAAAGTCAAAAAAATCGACCGTAGAACCCACATTATTTCAGACATTAAATCTATTGTGATAGGGTTAAGGACCACGAGATGGCGGCATTTGTTGAACCGTCTCGCTTCATTGCGTGCCGCTTAATTTGTCATAGCCTTGGGCCAGCTATCTCTGATTGGCTGCCAGTGGAGATTGAACTGCCCACTCAGTCTCCTCCAAAAGTTAGATATGGCTAAACGGCCTCGCCTACTCTCTATACAGGAATAAAAGGCATTAGCTGATTTTTTTGTGACACCTCCAGGAAGTCCAAAATCTAATCGAGGGAGAGTGTGCCAACAGCATCTAACGATAAACCCCTTTCAGTTACTAACGGTGCTCAAACTTGCTTAACTGTTTGCTGAGCCATTAGTAGCAGAGGTTTACCAATCGACCAACCTTTGTTGCAACAGCTTTTCGTGTTGTATCCTATCAAATACCTTAGAAAAAATCCAACATCATCATACTGTATCCATTCCCTTTATCCAACTCGGCTGTAACATTGTTATAAATTATGAGCAAACTGCTAAAATATGACTTTCTTTCAGTAAACCCATGCTGCTCTTTGCAGAGAATAGCGTGATTCTCTAGCCATTTTTATGTGCAAACTTTTACTAACTTCTTACCTTCACTAGCACACCACAGATACTATAGGTCGGTAGTTAGACACATCTGTCTTTTCTCACCCTTGTACAATCGAACCATCCTACATTCCTTCCATTCCTGTGGTATAATTCCTGAGCTCAAGTTATACAAACATGTGGAAGGCCTAGCGAATTCGGCTGAACATTCCTTTAGCAAACAGGCTCATATTCCATCTGTCCCTATAGGCAAATTCTTACCCATGTTATGCGACAGCTCTTCAGCCTCAATTTCATGAACCTCTAACTCTTCATCCAATGTAGCAATAGCACTGTTCACTGTGTTACATGCAGCTGGTTGATTCGTAGCAAAGCAAGCACTCATTAAATCAATAATATCATTACCTTCTGACACTCAAGTACCATTTGAATTCAATAAGGTTATTCTTTCACAATCATGCTTTCTTTTGTCTGCGGCATCTTTTGGATTGCCTCTAGCATGCATAGTTATTTTCTTTTCATATTCCGGTTTTGCTTTCCACACAACACTCGTTACTTTCCTGCCTGAGCTTCATATATTTCATAATACCTCCCACTCTTATTATCACCATATTTTTACATCAATTTCTTCTTATGGATCTCTTGCTTAATAAGGTTGCACATCAATTTCTCTCCCAACCTACTTATTCTTTAAAGATTAGGGCTACATTTAGATATTGCCTCATTTAAGCACTTTTTTCAAAGATTCCCATGCAGTGCTGTAAATTTTTCCATTCAATAACTGATACCATATGGTGGAGATTGAACTGCCCACTCAGTCTCCAAAAGCTAGATAGGGTATAAAGGCCTCGCCTACTCCCTATTAGGGAATAAAAAGGCGTTAGCTGATTTTTTTTATATGACGGAAGGTAGTGTTCTCCTAAGCTGACCACAATTTCCATCTTTGTAGTTCAGCATGTAACCTGTTTTAATCAGAGCATCAATACTATTAGATACTTCCCTTTAAAGAACAGCATGATGACTATCACCAATTTGCTGTAAATAGCCATATTCTTACCAGGGGCTCGTTTTGATGCTGCTTAAGAAAGTTGTATCGCAAGAGTTCAATAAATTCTTCATCTTTCTTATCACAGCTTTCTCTGCTTCCGATCAATGTTTGGAAAATTAAAGTCACTCCTAGCCATGTAGCTCAGTGGATGTGGCATTTGCACACCACGGTGCTTGACCGCACGAAGGAAGACTTCTTGGTTCCGAATCAACTCGGGACTAGAAGAAATTTTTCTAAGCCTTTTTTCGACCGGTTCCCGAGTTAGTCGATCTCTGGCATGGGCAAGCGGGTTTTTTCTCCTGTAAACTCGGGTTTTTCGTCCCATAAACTCAGGAAAATCGACCGTAGAACCCACAATATTTCAGACAAAAAAATACGAGTGATAGGGTTAGGGACCATGACATAGCGGCGCTACTGAGCCGCCTCTCTTCACTGCGTGAGGCTTAATTAGTGATAGTCTTCGGCCAACTATCTCTGATAGGGTACCAGTGGAGATTGAACTGCACACTCAGTCTCCAAAATTTAGATAGGTTTAAACGGCCTCGCCTACTCCCTATATACAGGAATAAAAAGGCGTTAGCTGATTTTTTTAAGTCACCCCTAATGATAATTCGTGTGGTACCCATAAGTTTAAATTGCAGAGAACTTTTTTTCCTCTGCAACTGAGATTATACCGAAGGTTAGCATTAAAATGGACCATAGCGAGCACAATATCTGTTAATTGAGCAATTCTTCTCTGCATTTCATCGTGGCATCTAAAAATGCTTTCTGATTTGTTCCAAATACTAGATGAATGACAGAATCATTCTCGTTTAGGGCGATTAGAATTATGAACATGATTAGATAGAGCGCTTGCTCTAGTTATGCCATATGGAATGTCTCTCATATGTGATTTCATAGGCAACTTAATATAGGTCTCTGTCTGGCAAAAATAAGGCTAATTGCAGTTCCACCAAAGACTATATACTCCTGGATACTGAAAACGAGCCAGTTTTACATTCAATAAAAGGTGAGAATTGTAAACTACCAATTCGGAGATAAATTATCTTATTGTTTTGATTGTTCGGATTGATCAGAAACTTCTTTAAAGAAGCTTTCCATGACTCCAAATTCATAATTATTATCAGTATACCTTTTCCTTACCCTTGCTTTTAATGTAAAGGAATTGATTGTTTTTTCCTCAAAGTTTTCGAAATATAAATTTAATAATATAGGAGATAACTGGATGCAAAAAAGGTAAGTCGAAGGAAATGATTGTCTTGGTTGGTACAAATGTATTTGAGAGGCAAGTAGCATTCAATGAGGGAGAATGTAAAGCAGTTGTTAGAAGAGAAGAGTGACATTAAAACTGAAGAACTGAATTAGAACATTAGAACTGAAGAGTGACAAGGTGAAAATTGAAATCTCCTACCACACTATGATAGAGGCAGACTGAGGATGATGGCGTTGATAGCCAATGGGTCTATAGGTAGATTGTGTAGAAGAACTGATATATGCTTTTTGGATCAGTGATCTGTGTTTGAAGGGAAAAGGATTTGTACAATGCTGTTGGACGGAATCTAAATATTTTTGTTCTGAGATGTCTAGAGAGGGTTTTGTTCACTGAGCATGCTTATGTGCAAATTCAGGGAAACTCAAGCAATTAGGGTGAAAGCAAGTGAGTTTATATGATGGCACCCATGATGCAATGAGCGTGCAATGACCAGGTGAGAAATTTAGTCTCTCAGCAAAAATATTGAATAGTGCGTTCAATTCACAAAATAAAGTTGGGTGGAGACATAAAAGGATGCTACAATTTCTATATACCAATGAGAGAAATATCAGGAACAAGAGGGAGGGGGGATTTTGGCATTCCTTAGTGCAACGTCGTCAAAAGTTACAGGGATTAATGAGACAGCAGATGGGGTAGTTACAGGGATAGAATGTGAACGCTTTAGTATTTTCAGGGTAAATAGAGTATATAATATGGTGAGAGGGTTCCTGCCGATTACAGCGGATTTATTGCAGCCAAAAAATAATAAATAGGTGGGAAGCTGGCTGTTCATTTGAAGCAGCCTGGTGTGAGATTGAGGCCATGGATTGAGCTATTTGTGCAACATACGAGGCGTTCATTAGAGAGTCTTTTAATTAACTGGCTCAGATTTGAAGGAAAGGAACGTTGCTCCCGGATATAGAGCCATATTCTTTGGCTCTATATTAGCCAACGAATATGGTGTTATCGCTGTCATTTTCGCAGAACCACTGCTGAACAGTTCTTGCTCGAAGAATAATAGCATTGCCGTCCATGAAACAACCGTGAACTGCTCGATAATATGTCAATATTGCAGGACTGAACTGATAGGCAGTAATATTTAGATATACCTGACCTTCCAGCAATATCAGGGTTCTCGTTCCATACAAAGAGAACATATACCACACCGAGACAATACTCCTCCAGGATCCTGAGTTGTGTTTACTAGGCAAGCTGAGTTTAGTACATCATAGGCTGTCGCCAAACTCCACTTACCGTTGGTATAGAGCACGATGAACTGTGACTCATCGGAACACATTACAAAAAGTGTTCCAGTGCCCAGTCACGATGTTTCTATCACTGCTGTAGACAAACTTTCCTGTTCTTTGTAAAAATAAATTCCGTTTAGGCATATGACAAGGTGCCAAGAGAGGCTATGAAAACGTTACAGTTGTATGGTGCCAGTGGGGCATTATATCAAGCAACACTTAGTCTTTATTTGAGTTGTAAGTCAGCAGTTGGAATTGAAGGAAGTACAGAGAGATGGTTTAATCTTTAATCTAGTGTCAGATATGCAAACGATGTTATAATTCTGAATAAATCTACTACAAGTCTACAAGATTCCCTGACTAAATTAAATAACAGTTGTAATCGATATGATATGAAGTTCATCAATAACAAGACAGAGACAATAAAAATAAGCCGAAGCAGTGAAAATATCAACTGCATTGTAAATGGAGAACCTAGAAAATAAGTGAAACATTTCAGCTACTTAGGCACAATTTTAAGTGAAGATGGTAAATTAAACATGGAAATAGCCAACAGAATCAACAACGCCAATATGGTAGAACGTCAACTGAATAAATTTATATGGAATAAAAGGAAAATTACTCAAAACACTAAATTAGATGTATACAAAACAGTGTTCAAAGCAATTTTAGACCACAGATATGAGAGTCCCCAGAAAGATTTGGGCATGAACAGATGACATCAGTGACAATATCTTTATAAAAAATGAGGATATTAGAAAAGAATTTGATACTGTTAGCATCGAGGAATGTGTTAGCAGTGCTAATCTCAGTTGGTATGGTCATTTAAACAGAATGGAAGAGCAAAGATTAGCCAAACAAGTGTTCTCTTCCAGGTTGGCAGGAAAAAGATCAATAATAATATCTGATAATGTTGGAGCCTTGACAGTTAACAGACTGATTTGGAGGAAAATTATAGAAATGAAGTTAGTAATGATGTAAATTTTTCATGTCGTACTGTTGCCTAGTGTACACCCCTTGAGGATACATGGCAGTAATTTGATTACGATGAGTTTCCGTTTAGGCTAACGACTGCCAATACTGATCGTTTTCAATCCCTACCCATTCCAAAACATTCTTCATTAACTGCTTTGGGCATTTGTTACACACAGGAAGTTCTCGTTCTTCTTCCAAACCTTCTCAGACCTCGTCGATTTCGTTCCTGATAGACTGTCTTCGAAATAGGGTTACGCTTCTTAAACAAGCATTTAACAACCGGGATAACTCACCTTTTGAGAAACTAGTGATTACTGCAATTTGCAGAATCTGTGGCTCGAGCCATATAACCTTCGTAATGCTTTTTATCTGAATCAGAAAGATCCTTTGTTTTTCTTATTGCGATCAAAGTTATTGACGATTTTTAATAAGTAGCATGCTTAAATAGTTTCCTAGAACACCTACTGTCTCATATCACAATATTTTGCATATACAGTGAGTAACTTAACTTTACGTACATCTGCATCAAGGTTTCTAATTTATTGGCCGGATGTGTAGCTTTCCCCCTTTTAATTCTATTAGTACCTTTCAAGTATTGGCGTTTAAAGTAATATACTTGATTATAGGAGTTCATAATCTCTTTACTCCTCCTAGTACCATAGAGGCCAATATGGTACTAGAAGGCGTCTAATGCCATGGCTGTGTTTGTATTGAGATTCTCTAATATTTTCAGCACCTCCATTTCTCTAAAGGTTGGTCGATTGTTAGAGCCTCTGCTACTAATGACTCAGCAAAAAGTTAAGCAAGTTTGAGCGCAGTTAGTTGTTGGAAACCTTCGAATTACTAACCTCTTGGAACCCCGTGGAACGCCAGTTCCAAAGGGTTCTAAGTAAGCGATTGGAACGCTGAGTACCAATGCCACATATCTCCGGAATTTCGGAACCAATTTCAAGAATTTTGAAGAACTATGATCGAAAAGATACATATTTTCCTATTAATAAACTATCTACCTGTTCCCCTCGTCTAAAGATAAACACACAGCTATATCTCTTCCTGATGTATACCAAGTTCCATGTGACTACCATATTTCTTAAATTGGAAAACCGGATGCTCTATAGAAAAAATAATACAGGAACATCAATCTTATATTCTTCACAACAAACCCGAGAAGTCGGGATTTGCGGAACACGGAGTAGAGACAAACCTCAGCATTCTCTGGTCTGAAACACGCCTTCTACACAAATGTCCATATAAATTCCAATGCCTATTTAATGAGAGTCCGAAGGAGTCTTGACAGTTAACAGACTGATTTGGAGGAAATTTTAGATAGGAAGTTAGTAATGATGTAAAGTTTTCATGTAGTACTATTAACTCGCGTATTTAATGAGAGTGCCGAGGCCTTATTCACCCGCCTTAAGTTGAATAAGAATGATTGCGTTTCCATGTCAAAAATATGGGAGAGGTTGATTTGGAAAACACATTATTTTTTTTCAAAATTAAGACCATCTTCAATATGATAGTCTAAATTTAGTTTTTTGTATGACATTGTAAATTTATATATGTAATTTATTCTGCACTCATGTGTTTAATTTTCTTCAATGAAATGATATCGAGATTTAACATCACCTGGATCGTTCTAATTTTGAATAATCAATTGTTTGTATTCTTCCTTGTAAAAAACTGTTTCCTGTTAAGCCACTGATGATAGTTTGTTATTTTCAAAATGAAATATCTGGGAGTATATTAAATATTAAATAGATCTTCCCTCTGGTAATTACTTAGACATTATGGACCCCCCCAGAAAAAATAATAAGAATAATTAAAAAAATGTATGAAGATTTTGAAATTAAAGTAATACCTGGATATACTCTCTCAGAACCATTTAAAACAAAGACAGGAGTAAGGCAAGATAGCATACTCTCGCCTATTATGTTTTTATTTGTCATAGACTGGGTGATGAGAAAAGTATCTTATGGAAATAGTGGATTACAATGGTGACTTCAAAACCAACCCAACTCCATGATCTGGATTTTGCAGATGATATCTGCTTACTTTCACAGAAGCACCAACATATAGAACAAAAAACAACAACACTTGTAGAAACAGCCAAAAAAGTTGGTCTGAGGATAAATAGAAATTAAACAATGTTGATGAAAATAAATGCAAAGCAAAATAAACAAATAACAATAGAAAAAACATTGCTTAAAGAAGTAGAACAAGTTATATACCTTAGTTCAATAGTATCAATAAAACGAGGAACTACTGAAGATATAAATAGAAGGAAACAGCTGGCTTATTCAACTTTCAACCAACTTAGAAATATCTGGAAAAAAAAGAATTTCTCTATAAAAAATAAAATGAGAATATTTAACGCAAATGTCAAGGTAATACTAATCTATGGATCAAAAACGTGGATGTTAAACAAAAAACGATAGTTAACAATGTCAAGGTCTTCCTTAACAAGTATTTAAGAATGATACTGGGAATATACTTGTCAAAACAAATATCAAACGAAGAACTATGGCACAAACCAGAAACCCATGTTGCAACAGATATGTGAAAGGAAATGGAGATGGTTGGGGCATGTGTTGAGGGGAAAAAAAATCAGCTAACGCCTTTTTATTCCCGTATATATAGAAAGTAGGCGAGGCCGTTTTTAGCCCTATCTAACTTTTTGGAGACTGAGTGGGCAGTTCAATCTCCACTGATACCCAATCAGAGATAGCTGGCCGAAGGTTATCACTAATTAAGCGGCGCGCAATGAAGAGAGGCGGCTCAACACGTGATGCCATCTCGTGGTCCCTAACCCTAACACTCGTATTTAATGTCTGAAATAATGTGGGTTCTACGGTCGATTTTCTTGAGTTTCCAGGACAAAAAAACCCCGCTTGCCCGTGCCAGAGATCGACTAAGTCTGGAACCGGTCGAAAAAAAGGCTTAGAAAAATTTCCTTTAGTAGCCGACTAGACTCGAAATCAAGTCTTCCTTCGTGCGGTCAAGGCTGTGGTGTACAAACTCCACATCCACTGAGCTACACAGGCTGCAATGTTATATAATGAAGATAAAATAATAGTAAATCACGCTCTAGATTGGAACGCATAGGGTAAAAGAAGACGAGGAAGGCCAAGAGAAACATGGAAAAGAACAATACTGAAAGAAATAATAAATATTAATGAAAACTGGAACCAAATAAAAGAAGAAGCAAAAAGCATAGTCCAGTGGAAAATGGTGGTTGAAGACCTATGCTCCCAGGTGAAGTGAAGAGGATTAAGTAAGTATATTAAATATACTTTTCTTTTGTTTACTTGTAGATAATTCACAATTTTATTTCACAAGTTTCTCTCAAAAGTAGAATCATAACATTTTGTAGCATTCCATACATATCATATATCAGAACTTGAAAAAGAAAAAGTACCCGAACAATTAATGGAACTGGTGATTGCTTTTATAGCGCTAGGCTACCAAAGAAAGACTATTACATGGTTTATTCTAGTTACCAACTAGATAACTTTTTTCTGTCTTTCTTCTGCAGTTTCATGAGTTAGGCATGTAGGAGTTGTGCTCTTCGAAAATGTAGATTCTAATTCAGTATCTCGAAAAATTCGACGATGGAGGATACACTGTTACACACCAAAGGTGAATGTTAGAGCCACGACATGGAATCATATTATGGTTGTCTGTCATTCTTGATAGTCTTGGTACATTGATGGCGTTGGTTCCGTATCAGTGAATGCTGAACGGTTGGGATTTGTTTTCCACCTGTTCTCAAATACGGTTGGGCAAATTAGCGCTTCCTTTGGGCATAAAGTCTGTTGCAGGAATTATTTTCTTTTCAACAATCATTTTTTATTCAATCAAGTTTGTCCAATCACTGAACAAATCCATGGTTTTCTTTTAGTTTTCCGTGATGAGGAAACCAAAGTTTGGATTTTATGGAGAAAAAAAGAAATAAACATTTGTATTTTTACAATAGCTTTTGATTCTCAGCAGGATTAATCAAGGCAAAGTTGTATTCTAAGCATCATATATATATATATATATATATATATATATATAATACAACAACAGGACAGTCATGAGTAGGTCACATAAACTCAGAGTGGATTGCCGAGTGCTGAAGCAGGAAGCGCGACAAAATCTCCTGTTCTCATTTGAAACACTCGCTACCCTGTTCCGAAATGCCTCTATAACCAATGCCAACACCAAATATTCATTGAGAACTAAAAACATATAGCTTTCTACGGCCACGCAAATCCAATCGCATGCCGATCAATCACAATATCATCAAGAACAGTGCTAAACGTCGTGTGGTGTCATGTAAGGCTGCCGTTCCAAAAATATTTTGTGGCAAATGTGGCCAATTTTCACAATTTTCATAGCACTGATTCCATAGTTCCACAGTGTTTGACTAATTAATCTCTTACTCCATATAAATTTATTTAGGTAGCTTCCTATTATCTCAGCTTTTCTAAATCCGTTGTGTATATCCATATTTAATTTGTCAACTTTACTAAAATTTATTTTTAAATAGAAGAAATCTTTTAATTATTCTACAGGTTCTATATGCTGTCTGCTGCATATAGAGCTAAGCTGACTCGCCCGAATATAGCCTTAAGTTCAAGTTTGGTCGCCGACTGGAGGAACATTTTCTAAGCCTTTGTTAGACTGATTCCCGAGTTAGTTAGTCTCTGATATGGTAAGCGGTTTTTTGTTTATCTACGAAACAAAGTTTTTTCCGTGTAAAATCAAGAAAATCGACCGTATAACTTATACCATTTCAGGCGTGGCCATATCACGTTAGAGTTGGGTACCAAGAAATGGCACCACTTGCTTGCCAGTCTCTTCATGTTGTCGCTTATAATTTAGTGCTATTCTTGGCCAAGCTATCTCTAACTGCCCGCCAGTAGATATTCAAATACTCACCAATTCTCCAAAAGCTAAAAATAGGGTTGAAAAATTTCTCGCCTACTCTATAAGGCAATAAAAGGGGGTTAGCCTTATTATTGCTGATTTTCATACGAAATTTATTGCAGTAGTTATTCAGTTTATTCGGAGAATCTTTAAGACTTCTACTAGATTAACATAGTAATTCAATTGTGGTTGTATAAAGTTCTTGGAAGAGGAAAATTTACTTCATCATCATTAAATTATCAAGGTTCATTATTCAGTATCAAGGTTTGTTTCAGCATTGCCGTTTTCCTTTACGTGCTAATAGAAATGAAAAACTACTCTACCTGAGGCATAACCTTGCTCTCTATGGTTACAAACTAAAGATAATCAACAAAATTCTTAATGCATCCACACATACGAGTATATAGTAATTTAAGAAGGCAGTCACACAACTTACATCAAGAATGTTACAAAGAAGAAAAGTTACTCAGTGAGTACAACATTAAATTGGCTTTTATACCATTGCATAAAATCTCTTGAGTCTTCTTCTTCTTATTATTATTCCTGATACCTTCAAAGAGTCCGAAGACTCATCGTGGGAGGACACCTACAACTGTCTCAACCACTACACTGAACCTCTACTACCAATCATCCCCATCAACGCAAATGAACCGCCAACCTCCTCCACCACCACAACTAGCATTTTTTTGTCTTTAAATTGCATGTGTTCTGAAAGGCCGATTTGTTTGTATGCGGGATGAAAAACCCGAGTTTCCGGGAGAAAAACCCTGCTACCTCCGTATGAGATCGGCTAACTCACCTTCGTTTGAAATCGTTATATCCACCATAACCTCAGCACCCTTCCATGAAAAAACCAGGCGAATATGAGATTTGTTGTTCTTGTGGCATGCGCTATGTAGGCCACACAGGAAGGTTGGGGGAGATCCATATGTCTGAACACGTAAGAAACGCCCAAAAAAGAAGACAGCATAAATCAGTTTTGGCATCCATTACAACTACCAAAGGTCATCAAGAAGTTTCACAAACAAAAATGTCTCATATTGATCACTCAAAGAAGCCTCTGAAATGTTGTGGATCCCCACCCAAATAACAAATATCAAAGTTTAATCTTACATCAAATTTTCTTCTACTGTTAATAAAAATCTAACTGCCGTGGACATAGGATATCATCGAACGAGTGATGCGCGATGCTAGAGAACGTGACCACAGCAACTAGCATTGATCTAACATGAGTCTTGGACACCCTGGAGATGTGACATAACAAAAATCAGCTAAAAAATCATAAAAAAAATAATAATAAATAAAATTAAAAATAATAATAATGAAGAACCTGTGTAGCTCAGTAGAAGTGGCATTTGCACTTTACGGTGCTTGACCACACGAAGAAAGGGTTTGGTGGTTTAAAGCGCCTCCGTGGCACAATTGGAAGAACGACTGTACACTGCGCCCTTCCATTGGAATAAGCCTAACTTTGGTTCTCGTCGCGAAGGGAGGAATCTTTATCTGGACGATTTTCAATAGAATGCGAGTTAGCCGATCTCATATGGAGGTAGCAGGGTTTTTTCTCCTGGAAACTCGGGATTTTCATCCTGCATACAGACAAATCGGCCCTTCAGAACACACGCAATTTACACACAAAAATACTAGTTGTGGTGGTAGAGGTGGGCGGTAGATGGCAGTGATTGAGATAATTCGTACTAGACTTTTGGTGCCGTGGTTGAGACAGTTGTAGGTGTCCTCCCGCGATGAGTCTTCAAACTCCTTGGAGGTTTCAATAATAATAATAATAACAATAATAATAAATCTAGTCGCCGACTAGAGGAAATTTTTCTAAGCCTTATTTCGACAGTCCCCGAGTTAGTCGATCTCTGGCACGGGCTAGCGGGTTTCTTCTCCTGGAATCTCGGGTTTTTCGTCCCGTAAACTCAAGAAAATCGACCTAGCTTGCCGCCTTCTTCACTACGTACTGATGAATCAGTGATAGCCTTGGGCCAGCTATATCTCTGATTGGCTACCAGAGGAAATTGAACTGCACACTCAGTCTCCAAAAGTTAGATAGTTAAGTTCTTATTAGCGCAGTTTGATAGATAGCACTGCCCTATGCTTATATAAAAATTTTCATATCGTTCGGATCATTTTCCAGCGAGTATCAGCGTATTCGTGCTGTAAGAGTGAAAACAAGCTGCTTTTGACTAAAAAACACGAAAAAATTGACTTTTTGCAAAATTTCACGGAAACGTTATTTTCGTGTTTTACACACACAAACGCTATCTAATGAAGCTATTTGAGTGTATTTATGTATATTTCGTTATATGGCACATAATTTAACGCAGAGGTTGTTAAAGAAACCAGCAATACATAGTATAGTGCTTTATACCTTGTTTGGACATTACGTCGTTAGAGGGCGCTGTTATCGAACTAATGTTCGATAACAGCGATAGCCAATCCGGTGATATGCAAATTTTTTAAAAATTTGCATATCACCGGATTAAGTTCTTATTAGCACAGTTTGATAGATAGCACTGTCCTATGCCTATATAAAAAGTTTCATATCGATCGGATCATTTTCCAGCGAGTATCAGCGTATTCGTGCTGTAAGAGTGAAAACAAGCTGCTTTTGACTAAAAAACACGAAAAAATTCACTTTTTGCAAAATTTCACGGAAACGTTATTTTCGTGTTTTACACACACAAAGCTATCTAATGAAGCTATTTGAGTGTATTTAAGTATATTTCGTTATATGGCACATAATTTAACGCAGAGGTTGTTAAAGAAACCAGCAATACATAGTATAGTGCTTTATACCTTGTTTGGACATTATGTCGTTAGAGGGCGCTGTTATCGAACTAATGTTGAATTTTTTAAAAATTTGCATATCACCCGATTAAACGGCCTGCCTACTGCCTGTACGGGAATAAATAGGCGTTAGCTGATAATGCATTGTTCCTATTCTCTTGTCTGTACGACTTTGCTAATACCGCTGATGATGTAAATCTGACGACTTACGAAACTTGTAGGGTTATAATTTATTGAACTCGTTATTTATCTTAAAACATGTTGTCTCAATACCGGAATTTATTTACAGAACTTCTTAATCACAGAAACGTAAGTCATTTATTAAGTTTAATAAGCATTTATTTAAGATTAATACGCTGATAAGTTTTATTCTGGCATAATCTTTCCGTATACACTGCACTAAAAAAGGTATAATTCACCACAAAATGATTAACTTTACATTTAGTAACAACGAAGTTACAGCCATTTTCACATACCACGATACCAGCATATTAAAATCATTCTGAAAGTTCTGCACGCCATTCATTTTTAATTACTTTTTCTATTTTTGCATCATTAGCAAACACCAATGTCTCAGGCCAATACTTTTAATGTCAGTGAGAATAGTAGAATTGAATAACAATGGATCAAGTACTGATTCCTGGAAGCACCATTAGTCAGCTTACATGTTAACTTTTTCCTTCTCATACTCAATGATTTTTTGTATTATTCTTATTATTAGACATCCAGTATCGAAGAACTGATTAATGGCGTCCATAGCTCACCCACTCCACTTGTCATGTTAAGGGGTGCTTCTTATCCCTTTCTTAACACCACACAATCTTAAGTTCCACGGATGCACTCTTTTCTTCTCCTCACCAGCATATATTGAAAAATAATATCAACCGATATTCTATAATGCTTTCCAAAAGCTTCATACTTCTCTACCATATCCTCGCTTTCTGATGTCTGTAATCGATATCTTTCAATCTATTCTCGTAATCAACTTTCTGTAATCTCAGTATTATTTGTAACTCTCTTTGTCCCCTTCCCCCAGCTTCTTTAAAAAGTCCAAACTCAGGATAATAAATCTATGCACAGTAATCAAGTTGTGGACATATCAAGATCTTCTAAAGAGGCAAAATGATTTCCATATCTTTTCCATATTGCAATTGTTCTCTCGGTTATATTTGCTATTTTGTCACGTGACCTTTGATTTTGTGCACCGTAACTTTGTTGTGTGGTCCATCTTGCGAATTGATCCATTTATGTTGGTTCGTTGGATCTATTCTTATTTCTTTAAATTCCGTTTTTATTTTGTTAGATGCTAATTCCGAGTATAAGGAAATTTATATTATACTGTGCCATCCTATATTCAGATTAGTCTATATAATGCAGAGGAATTATTCTTTTAGTCTTCCTTCTGTGATCACTCATTCCCTTGTATTTCCATTGACTTCTCAAATTTCTAATTCTATTCTAATAAATTTTCAGTACCTTGGCAAAATTAACTTTAACTATTATTTGATTTTCAGTGCCAACATCTGATTCAGGTATCAATATTTGTTGCTGTGATGGTTCATCAGTATTAAGTTGTGTTTCAATCTGATAAAATACATCACAATTTACATCGCCATCCTTTTCAGTTCATTTATTTACAGAAGACTTTACCTTAGTAGATGGTTCCAATTCATTTAGTAAATGAAACTCTTTTGTCTGTGGCCTTGTTCCATCATACATATGACCACTATTTCTTCTGATACTTCTTCTCCTGTTCATTATTGATATTTCCCGCTTAGAAAAATTACAGGAGAATTGATACTTTGCTAAGAAATTTGTTCCTAAAATAATGTGGGAGCTTAAGTTGGATGTTTGGGGGACAACAAGCAAATCCTGCCAGACACCTAGTCTAAATTCTGGCAGGTAATTCCTTACGTGAACTTTCTCATAAGCTATGAAGCTTGAGTCTGAGAGAATAGTAATTCTCACAGGTTCTCTCAGTTTGGCAATGCTCTTCCACAACTTGCATTTTAAGCTTAAGAAATAGTCCATTCTAGGACTATTTCTGGTAGAGGCATTGCATCCAGTACCTAATAAGATGCTACACTTAGAGCCGAGGATATCTCTTCTAATTCTCATCAACTGTGCATTTAAATTTGGGGATTTCTGAATTCTATTATACCTTTTGTGAAGTATATGTCGAAATTTGGAATCCCATCTGTTATTAGAGTAATTTCTTTTGTTATAGAAATAATTCCTGGCAAATGTCCAATTTTATTGCAACTATAACATTTGGGAGGATCTCTATGTTCTCTCTCTGTCTGAGGTTGAGTCACAATGGGTATTTGCTGTTTAAAAATTTCTAGTCCTTGAATCACCTTATCTAGACTAGCTAAAATGGGTTTATTTTGTTTTTCCACTTCTAGTTTAATTATCTTACTAATTTTATCAGTTGTGGGATTTTGGTCTTCTTGAGACTTTATGGTAATTGCTGATAATTGCTTATAACCTCATTAAGACTATCCGTTATTGGTTGTTGTAATTTCTTTACTTCCTGGTGAATTAGGGCTTGCACTTCTGCCATCAACTTTTTGTTGGATTGCTCTTTACTTTCAGTTATGCAATTAACATTTCTTGGAGTTTCTCCAATATTCTTTCCTTTTTCCTTTTCATCTTTATTTTTCTTTTCAATCTCAGATTGGTTCAGGGAACAATCAGTCTTATTTACAACATTTACAAGACCTATATTGGATGAGGGACTTAAGTCTCCAGTTATTTGTTCACTTTCTTTGACAGCCTTAAAACATTCTTCCAAATTGTTAATTCTCTTTTTGTAGACAGGTCTCTCTTAATTTTAATTTTACCCCTTGTCGAAACTGTTGGAATTCAGCCCAATCTAAATGAGGTTTATCTTCATTAGTCACATTTAAACTGTTTGAAAGAGTCAACAAACGATTGTAAAAATCTGTGACACTTTCTTTATCTTTTTGTGTGGCTCTCTGTAGTTTCCATAAGTTGGGACCAATACTTCCTAATCTAGAGTACTGTGAAATCAAAACATCTTTAAATTTATGATATTCTAACGTTTCTTTAAGAATTGGGGATGAATACAAAAATGTTTTAGCTTTACCAGTCAACTTACTTCTTAACAATATTAATAATTGAAAGTCAGTCCAATTTGCTATTTCCCTAAGTTATTCAACAAAAGAAAAGAAGGACAGCACATCATCTGATTCCTCACCCAAAAACTGAGAAAAGAGACTGTACGAAAAATTCACTATCTTCCACTCTCGAACTAGATGAAACTGCCATATTAATCTATCAGCTACAAAGCTTAAATTTAAAATTCTGAATTCTTAAAATGCCTTTTTTCTTTGCCTGATTCTAGTTCACAACCTGCTCACTGTGATTCACTTAAATTTACTATTAAGGTTTTAGGGATCACTTCTACTATCACACAAAAAATATTTAATTGCTTAATTTATACCAGTGAATTCACAACCTGTCGGCTACGGATTTTTTTGTGTCGTCCATGTTGCTAATTGATCCATTTATGTTGGTTAATCGGATCTATTCTTATTTCTTTAAATTCCGTTTTTATTTTGTTAGGTGCTGATTGATACGGATCCGAGTATAAGGAAATTCACATTATACTGTGCCACCCTATATTTGGATTAGTCTATATAATAGAGTGGAATCAATCATCAACTAACTTTTGCAATCTCGCTCTATACAGGCCGAGGTTAATATTATCATTTAAGGCTTCCGCAAGGTTCGAATAAATTTATGAGCAGTGCAATGAAGAAAAATGGCAAATAACAAATGAATTCAATAAAATAAACATTTAATACAGGGTTATAGAACATGTACATTTAAGCATAATTTTCTAATCAAGATAATCTATTTGAACAATATTCAAAATATCTCCGAAACACTAGTAGCCTCTCGGTTTGGTTTAAAGATTGAAGTTAAATTTACAGTTCTTATTCTCCAACGCTTAAATACTATTATCACAACTTGTCTCTATTCAATGAGATAATTCAACTCTTTTATACATCAACTTAGTTCAAATACTCATAACATAAAACATTAGGCATCGAATATTCAGCTGTCAATTCTATATTCTTCTTCCGAATAATTGAAAATGGTTCACACAGTTCAATTTTCCAGAATTTTACAGTAATTATTCTTAAGGTAGAAATTTCTAATTCACTCTTAGTCAACAAACACTTAATTTAATTATGAGGCAGTTATCATTTCAAGGGGAAAACACCTTAAAGCTCCATACTTCGGCTATTTTTAGTAGAACGCCACAGTTAATGTTAAGATATATCAGGCGGAGCTAACTCTTATTTCTTCACACTGAAATATAACAAGCACTGCTTTTACCGGGATTTACTATAGGCACACTTAAAACTGTAGTTAACTATTACTTTGAAGGAATACTATTCAAAAGAAATCTTCACTATAATAACTGAAATATTAACATAGTGTTTCACAAATCTTGACCCACTCATTTTAGGTAATCAACTTATTCCGTATTTTCTTCTATGCATTAAATTCAGCTTTGCACTATTCTTCCTCAAAACAATTAGTATTCGCTGTAATTTTAGAATTCCGTAGAAATATTTTCCGAATTGTCGATTAATTTCCCGGTCCTTTCTTGATCGATTTACGGCATTTACAAATCCCCTTACCAATTAAAATCGTTCATTCTTCCGCCACAATCCGGTTCTAGCCAGTTCAGCTTACATCTACTGGCTTCACTCCATATCACAGCCGTTCACGTTCTAAAATGTGAACGGCATACTAAAAACAAACTCCGTTTCTCCTTCAGCAGCCAATCAAATACATTCAAAGAATTACATAAAATCACTCTTACATACAGAAATAAAAAAGATATATCACAATTCATACAATATACATTGAAATTTACTTATGCACAGTTTCTTATAATAAATTTTATAGAATAAGCTAAATAAAAAAAATGAATGACATATTTATATAGAGTCTTTTCATTATTATTACATATTCTAAGATTAAATAATTAATTAATAACAAACAAGAGCCTGTGTAGCTCAGTGGATGTGGCGTTTGCACACCACGAGCTTGGCCGCACGAAGGAAGTCTTGGTTTCGAGTCTAGTCGGCGACTAGAGGAAATTTTTCTAAGCCTTTTTTCGACCGGTTCCCGAGTTAGTCGATCTCTGGCACGGGCAAGCAGGTTTTTCCTCCCGGAAACTCGGGTTTTTCGTCCTGTAAACTCAAGAAAATCGACCGTAGAACCCACATTATTTCAGACATTAAATATATTTGTGTTAGGGTTAGGGACCACGAGATGGCGGCACATTTGAGCCATCTCTCTTCACTGCGTACCGCTTAATTAGTGATAGCCTTGGGCCATCTGTCTCTGATTGGGTACCAGTGGAGATTGAACTGGCCACTCAGTCTCCAAAAAGTTAGATAGGGCTAAATGGCCTCGCCTAATCCCGTATACGGGAATAAAAAGGCGTTAGCTGATTTTTTTTTTTTTTTTTTTTTAATAACAAACAAAACTCAAAGCATTTATATGAATAATATATTACAAGCAAGAGACTAACAACAAATAATATTTACAAATCTTGCCTATAACATGATGGATTATGTTAAATGTGAATGAAGTGTTATAATTCCCAAATGTCTTCATTCACAATATAACAACTTCAAGATCTCTAGTCTCCTCAATTATTACAAGGATAATCACACCAATATAATATGATATTGGCTTTATCTTATGTCATCACACAAAAATGCAGAACTTTACACTCACCGACATTTAATGGATAGCCATTATTGTTTGTGCACCCTTCTAGTCTATTCAAATCACCCCATAAATGTTGTTTATCAGTAGCATCTCTAATTGCTCTGCCAATTTTGGCATCATCAAGCAATTGAAGAGCTCTAGTCAGACACTTTCCAGTATCATTGATATACAGATTAAACAATAATGGTTCAAGGTATCTGTGGCAGACACTACTTTTCAACTTATATCAGACTCACATCCCCCATATCACTTTTTTGATGCCTGTCCGTCAGTCACTCAATTTTACATGCCAATAATTCATATTAAAATCCCATGTCCTCCAGTTTATGCAACAGCTTTTCATGTGATATCTTATCAACTGTTTCAGCATCCAGACGAATAGTGTTATCGCATATTCATTCCGTTTATTTAACTCAGCCATAACATATGAGAGCGCCTTCATAGCTCAGTGAGTATAAATGAAACCCTTTGGTCGGAAAGAGCTGGGTTCGATTGCTGTCACTGAGGAATCTTTATCTGGTCTCTTTCGACTAAAGGTGAGTAAGCCAGTCTCATACGGAGACAGAGTGTTTTTCTCCCAGATACTTGGTTTTTCGTCTCTCAAAACAGAGAAACCGGCAAGTGGAACACACGCAATTTACAAACAAGAATTATTAGTGCCACAGGTGTAACCGCCTTATCCTCATATTACTGTTGGGAAGTCCAAAGATACTTGGAAGGTCACGGACGACCTTTAAAAGCCAGTGATGATGATAACATATTAGCAAATTGCTCACACATTATGACTTCCATTCAGAAAACGCATACTGTTCTTTGTAAAATATAGTTTTTTTCCTACCCATTTCTGCATAGGAGTTCACGCACACATCTCTCTACAAACTTCACAACATGAACTTCCTTATAGAGAAAATCTATTTAATATAGATTTTCTCTATAATAATTTCTGCATGTGAGTTACTATGTTTTCCTATGTCTTCATCACCACTACAGAGATGCTTATAGGTCTGAAGTTAAACACATCTGTCTTTGTACCATCCGCATTCAGTAGAATTGACATATATTATTCTAATTTCTATGGAATCCTACTTGTACTGAGATTCAAATTGTAGACATTGGTTTAAGGCACATCGAGTTCAGCTGAACACTCGTTTACCAACTGTGCCGATATTCCATCAGATCCTAAGGCAGACTTTTTATTCATTATATGTAAGTTATTCATTAATTATTAATAAAATATAATTTTATTATATTAATAAAAATAAAATAAATAAAATAAAAAATAAATAAAAAAATAAATAAATAATAAAATATAATATAAAATAAAATAAAATGTATACAGGACTATAAGCTCTGATCATGGTAGGCAGGTAACAGCAATAGCTGGCCTCAGTTAAAAATTCATTGGCTACAGCATCACCATCCATTACCTTCCGTGGGTGCCAATTTTAGTCGCGTCGTACGATATGCATCGGCTACACCGGGCTATTCTTATCCTGGCCACCACACTGGGAAATAAATATAATAATAAGCTAACGCCTTTTTATTCACTTATATATAATAGGCGAGGCCTTTAAACGCTATCTAGCTTTTCAGTCTCCGGTGGAGACTGATCTGAGTGGGCAGTCCAGTCTCCACCGGTACCAATTAGAGATAGTTCTCCCCTGTCTATCACTAATTATAGGCAGCCACCAATGAAGAGACCGGCAAAGAAGCGCTGCCACCTCTTGGTACCTAACCTTAACAGGATATGTCACTGTCTGAAATAATGTGGATTCTACGGTCGATTTTCTTGAGTTCAGGTTATGAAAAACCCGAGTTTTCAGAAAAAACTGGTCGAAGAAAGGCTTAGAAAAAAGTTCCTCCAGTAGGAGACTAAAATCGAACCATGTCTATCTTCGTGCAGCCTAGCGCAGAGAATGCAAGCGCCACTTCCTCCGAGCTACATAGGCCTATAATAACTTATTTTATTAATAATCTTGCTGATATAATAAATTTGAGGTTTTATTGCATCTACTAGATAACACTGGATGAGACTTTCAAGGATTTACCCTAGATTATCTAATAAAGAAAATACTACTCACTTTTAGTACCGTAGAGGGCGTGACGTGTATATTATTGTTTATACTTGGTCGCGCTATACCAAGTTGAATTTCGCGAATTATCAGTGTCAGGCAAGGTTATGTTATTTAATTTGCCTAGTTAAAGAGGAATTGCATGTTAATTGTATAAATAATTTATATTAGTTATGTCAATTGGATTTCTCGTAATGTGTTTTTACGACGTTTGTAACTGGCATTATGTGCTATGTATCGATCAAAAAAAGCAATATGTGTTCATTCACGTATTTATAAGAAATTGAACCAGTTGAAATAGCTTATCAGGTATTCAATCGGATTTATGTACTATGCATTTTAATTTGTGCAATATGTTTTGGAATTTTTGTTGAATCTTTTTATGTCTTATCATATTGTTTTATTTTCGTGTTTCCTGTTTCAATTCCAGTGATGATTCGTCTTGTAGTACATCTGTTTTAAGTGATGCATAGATTAAGGAACACTTGAAGGTAATTAAGTACCTACTGTATCTGTTTGTAGGTAAATTATAGACTGAAATGCATACCGCCTACTATAATACTTTAATATGAACCGAAGGAATTATCGGTAGGAGGCCCTCATGTTTAATGTAATCTTTCTCTCTTTATTCTTACTTCGTATTTTTGAGCGATAATTTCAAAAGTTGGGAGTTTGAAGGATAATTATTGCCGGCATGATTGGCCGAGTGGTTAGCGTATTCGCTCTCCAACCATAAAGCTGTGGGTTCGAATCCCGCCGTGGGCATGGATGTTTGTTATTGTCTGCGAAATTACTAGTAGCGTAGATGGCGTTGGTGAATTAAATGGTGAAGACAGAGATGTTGCAGAGTAGGTGCCCTCCCTCGATGTGTCGGGTGTCATGTAATAATAATTATTATTATTTTGGCTTACTGGCAGTTGAAGGACTAAAGTATAAGGGCAGCCATAATAACAGATTAGCGAATTTAAAGAATTATGCCTGCTGTTAATTGAGACAGTGAAAATAGTTTCAATGGGGAAGACTATATTACATATTAGTATATTGCTGGAGAATCTGGCTTTATGAATATTGCTGAAAGGCAATACTGAGGTTTTCTGACAAGAGAATCCACCCTTCTTTTTTTTTAGGTGTTAAATAGAAAATATTTCTATGGTAGGTAAATGGTTGAATTCTTTTAAAGCCAGACTTGATGATCCATATATCATAGATATATGGGATATGGATAATGAGGTGGATGCAGAAGATTTTTAAATACTGTACATCCTGGTTAATTGGGACACATTTGAACTAGAACATTTTGGTTCAATTAAGCATCTCTCTCTCTCTCCCAATTATGTTAAAAAGACTGATCAACAAATAATTTATTTAAATTAATTACAATAGCAAAACATCCTCTTAAGAGATTCAACAATGACTTCTAAGGCCAGAACAGGCCACTCTACTTAACCTTGACAAGGTTAAGTATGATGACGATGATGATGACAATACCAAAATATGTACATTTTAAATTTTCCTCATCATCAATATCAACATAGAACTGTTATCCTTCAATCTAATTCTATTAAAACAAAATACACAACACATTAGAAAATATTTAATATTTTCTATACATTTTATTTATATGACTCGAATTAAACAATTAAAATAATCCAAATATATGCACCAGACAGTAACCATTCAGAGGAAGAAATAGAAATTTCTACGAAGAACTACAACAGGAAATAGATAATCCCAAAAATAGAGAACTCATGATAGTGATGGGAGATTTTAATGCTAAAATAGGACAGTTCACAGCAGACAAAAAATATGTGATGGGGAAATTTGGATACGGAGAGCTTAACGACAGAGGAGAATAATTACTCCACTTTTGTAAAGCAAATGATCTAATGATTACAAACACATTGTTCTATCAACGCTCTAATAATAAATATACATGGACATCCCCAGATGGTAATATAAAGAACTGCATAGACTATATCATCATAAACAAACAATGGAAAAGATCAGTAAATAACGTACGAACATTAAGAAGTTTTGATTTTGACACTGACCACGAAATATTAACTGCCAAAGTGAAGATAAAATTCAACAGGAAAAACAATATCAGAAAAGAAGAAAACATCAACCTATCAAAACTAAAAGATAGCTCAAGCAGAAGTTGATTTTTAGAACAGATATGCTTGAAATTAAAACCCTCCATCTTCCAGAACAGCAGAAAATACTGGGAAGAAGGAAAAGAAACAGTGTTATCAGTTGCAAAAGCCACTCTAGATTCCAAACCCAAAATAAACAAACAGTGGATAACCCAAGAAATCATAGCTACCATAGAAGAGAAAAGAGAGGCCAAGATACTTGTAAACTAACAAAACAATGAAGAGAATAGAGAAAAATACAGAGCACTAAAAATAAAGTTGATAACCTATGCAAAAAAGCCAAAGAAAAATGGTTAGAAGAAAAAGCTAAGAAATGCCAAGAAGCATACCAACAAAACAACCTAAAAGTCTTCCATGATACTGTAAGAGAAATTACAAAGGAATTCTCAGAAAAAGCAGTAACAATGATAAACAACAAGATGACTGAAACCAGAAATATTGAATATATAAGAAAAATCTGGTCAAACCATTTTAAGACTATCTTCCACCAAGGAAACAAAACTACAATGGCAACAATAGAAGAAAATAATGATCACCCAAAAATTTTACAAGAAGAAGTTAGATACGCAATAAAACAGATGAAAAACAATAAAGCACCAGGCATTGATACTATCCCTACTGAACTGTGGTTGTATGGAGGCAGCATATCAATAGAATATTTAACAACCCTATTCAATAAAATACTACAAACAGGAGAGATCCCAGATGACTGTCATCCCAATATACAAGAAGGGAGACAAAAGAGACTGCAGAAATTATAGACCAATCAATTTACTCCCTCACACCTATAAAATATTCATAAGAATTATACAAAATAGATTAAAAAACACCTATGAAGAAATGATAGGCATAGAACAAGCTGGTTTCCGAGGAAACTATTGAACAATAGACCAAATTTTCACATTGCACCAACTAGTAGAGCTCAGCTGGGAAGACCATAAAGAACTATATTGCTGTTTTGTGGACTTTAAACAAGCTTTCGATAACATCAACAGAGAAATCCTTCTTAAAATTCTACTCGAAAAAGCAATAGGCAAATATATAATACAGTTTCTGATAAAATATTACTCTAAGACAAATGCAATAATTAAAAAGGACACACTCACAACAGAACCCATAGAAATCCAAAAGGAGTAATGCAAGGATGCCCATTATCCCCATGCTTATTCAACATTTATCTACAAGAAGTTGTAAAGAAGGCAATAGACAATGGGCCAGGAATCAATGTCAATGGTTTAAACATAAATAATATCACATATTCAGATGATCTCGTCCTTCTTGCAAGAACCCCAAATGAACTACAAAAGTTGATCAACAAGCAAAACGAAACTTGTAAAACATATGACATGACAATAAATATACAAAAGACAAAAGTGATGAAAATAGGGAGGAACAGAACTACCATCTCAGCCACCCTAAACGGAGAACAAATAGAACAAGTAGACAACTTCATATACCTTGGATCAAAACTAACAGAAACAATAGATGACCTCAAAACAATCAAACACAGAATAGCGATAGGATGGACCACCATGGGAAAATTACAGAAAATCTGGAAAACAAACAAGATATCTAAGCAAGCCAAAATCAAATTATATGAAGCAATAATTATACCAACAGTCATCTATGGAGCAGAAGCATGGACTGTTAAAAAAAAGAGAGGAGAAAAAACTGCTGGCATTTGAAATGAAATGCTTAAGAAAAATAAATAGAACAAGTTGGATAGAAAAGAAAACAAACATCACAGTCAAACAAGAACTATTGTATAAAAAGACAATAATAGAAAAAATTAGAAAACAACAACTGAGATGGTTTGGACACACTGTACGCATGGACACAGACAGACTTCCAATGTCCTAATCAATACTTTTCCAACTGAAAAAAGAAGACCTTGAAGACCAAGAATTACCTGGCTGAAATTAATAAAGGACATCTCGGGATGCAGAACATATAAGGAACTTTTTCGAACAGCAAGGAATAGAGAAGACTGGAAGATCCTGCTCAAGAGAAGACTCAACCCGTCTTAGACGGAAGAGAAGAAGAAGAAGAAGACTCGAATTTAATATTATGCCTACATTTCCTTTGAAAGAACCAACCATCAGCTGCTTTAAAATCATCATGATTCAGCTTCTTAGCTAGCACCTCTGACTTCTTTTTTAACATTGGATTTTAACACATCACCTTGCAAACTCCTCATCCAGTTTTAATGGAGAACCACTGATTTAGAGTATCCTCGATGTCAGCATCCAATTTTGGAATGTATCCTTGTTTTCATGGTATGTCCTCTCATCTTGTTTATCTTGCTGTTTTATCAGGCACACAATTGTAGTTTTTGGTACTACAGTTATTTCAGCCAGATGTATAACTGGTATTGGGTGAATGGTCTTTGATTTAGTCTAGTAAGACAATGTTTTTGGCTACTGACAAATCTTTACATGGCATCTTGGTAAGGATCCAAAATTTTATAAAATGAAAAATATGAAATTATCAAAAAAAAAAGTACTGAAAAATCTACACTTCTCTGATTAAGAATTGGCTCATATAAGAAATGAATGAATCATAAAAGATTCATTCATTTCTTATGGTGATTCAACGACTGTGAGCCCCTTTTACTGGGAGGTTCTGCACCACCTCAATCTCTCCCTGTTTTTATCTGGGCTCAGGACTGGCATAGCTGACAATTCAGACTTATGGCTGGAGGGATTATCTTAAATATTCTTGTGTGTTCACAAGGCTGGTTTGCCTGCTTGTGGGATGAAAAACCCAGATAAACGGGGGGGGGGGGAGGAAGTTGGAACCCTGCTGACCACTCCCAAGACTGGCTAACTTGGCTGTGGCTGAGAAAGATCCTTAAGCTCCTCACGTTGTCGACGGGAATCGAACCTAGGACACTCCTTCCCCAGGCATATGGTTGCGAAGTGCATAGCCACTAGGCTAACTGCATGGATATCATGAAAGATGACACAAGTGTACTCAACTAACACAAGTTAGAAACTGCCACACTTAGAAGGTAATACACTATATATGCTGAGTCTGTGAGAGAAGTAATGAGTCATGATCCAAAACATGTGGAGGAACAAAGCTGATGAGTCATTTATAAGCTGTGGATTGGTACGGTATGACCTTTGCACTCTTTGTGTCAATAAGCCTTAAACCAATTAACCATTTATTATTATTATTAAGACAGACCTCCAGGGAATCAGAGACTCATCGAGGGATGCCACATACTACACACGCCAGCTATTATACTTATTCTTGAATTCATTCACACTGCTTGCACTCACAACATGCAATGGCAATCTATTCCAATTACGCACCACCCTCTGAAAGAAAAATCTAGTCCTTACCTACTTCATTCTCAGCTTCCAAGGATGCCTTCTTGTCCTTTCCTCACCCATCATAAATTGAAAAATTCCATCAATTGAAATCCTGTATGACTCTTTCAGAAGTTTATAAGACTCAATCATATCACCCCTCTTTCTCCTGTTTGCTAGTGTCTGCAGTCTACAAATTCTCAATCTGTCTTCATATTTAGTATCCACAATCCTGATATCATTTTCAACACTCTCCTTTATACTCTCTCCAATATATCAGAATCATAACGGAAACCAGGAGACCAGATCTGCACACAATAGTCCAAGTGAGGTCTTATCAAGGCAGAGGCAAAATGACATTCTTATCTTTACATGTGAACAATCATTTCAGCATTGCTATTATCCTTGGTGTTGTGTTTGCGATCTTTGACACATGGCCCTGAACTTCAACTTCCTATCTACTAACACTCCATGATCCCTAGCCTCTTCAGTTTCTTCTAGCACAGTGGTTCCCAACCTTTTTCCACTTGTGTACCCCTTTTAAACCCATTTCTATAAATTGTACCCCTTGTTTTTAAAATAGCTGTTTTTAAATACTGACACTTCTGTTCAGTGCCTATCTTAATGTAAAGTAAACAGTTTTACAATTAAATAATTTTACAATTTAATTTACAATTTTACAAGTAAACAATTTTACAATTTTTCTGCCATTACTGATTATTTTTATTGTACCCCTGAATGGCCCAGCACATCCCCCCCCGGGTATGTACCACCAGTTGGGAACTGATGTTCTAGCATAACCCCACCAATTTAATACAATATTGGATATCTAATCATGCTGAAGTGAATGACTTTACATTTACCGACATTGAACTGACACCAATTTCCCATGCCCATGATTCCAGCCTATTCAAGTCATTCTGCAAGTACTGCATATCAGCAACATTCCTGATTTCCCTACTTATCTTTGCATCATCAGCAAAGGTGAATGTTATTTGTCAAATCCTTCCCAATATCATTAAAGTACAGATTGAATAACAGTGGACCAAGCACTGATCCTTGTGGTACACCACTTGTTACCTTAAATCTTGCAGACTCACATCCCCTGTGTACCACTTTTTCAGCCATCATCTTATCCATTCTAATATTCTGTAACCTCATACCCATTTTCTCCAGTTTATGCAAGAGTCTATCATGCTGTATTCAATCAAAAGCCTTAGCAAAATCCCAAAGTATCATGGTGTATCCATTCTCCTTGTCTAGTTCAATGGTATCATTGTTATAGAATGTGAGCAAGTTGCTAAAATGTGACCTTCCCTTGGTAAACCCATATTGTTCATTGCAAAGTAGAGAATGCGAATGCGAATTTCTGAATGCGAGCATTAACCAATTTTTCCAATATCTTCAACACTCCTAAGATACTGATAGGTTGATAGTTGGATACATCGGTCTTTGCATACCCTTGTGTAATGGAATTACACTACATTCTTTCCATTCCTGCAGAATCTTCCCTGTTCTGAGACTGACATTAAACATCCTGGTTAAAGTAAATAGCCAGTTCAGCTGAACACTCTTTTAGCACAAGTGCTGATATCCCATCTATTGCTGAATTCTTTTTCATTTTGTGCAACAGCTGTAATACCTCGTCCTCATACACCTGTGTTTCTTCATCCAGTGAAGAGGTTGCAGTGAGCTCAGTGTGTACATCAGGTTGATAGTTTTTAATGAAATGGGCACTCATTAGCTGAACATGTTCTGCATCTGTAACTCTCACGCCATCTGGATTTAGAGGAATTATCCTTTCATATTCATTCTTTCTTTTACTTGCAGTATATCGATAGAATTCTTGTGGGTTGTCTTTAGCACGCAGAGCCAGTTTCCTTTCATACTCAGACTTTGTTTTCTGTAAACACTTGTGACTATTCTAGCCTGCTGCTTATAACTGTCATAACTGATGTCATCCTTATGCACACGGTATTCCTTTCACATCGTCCTTTTCTTAAGAATCTCTTGTTTAATAAGATTACGCATCCATTTGACTCATTCCCTATTTATTCTTTGAAATCTCAGGACACATTCTGATATCGCATCATTTAAGTATTATTTAAATGATTCCCATGCACTGTCGATATTCCTTCCATCCAGCAACTGATCCCATTCCACTGAACTCAGTATACTCCTCAGTTGGTCATAATTTCTTGCTTTGTAGTTCAGCATGTAACCTTTTCTGAATGGAACATTCATAAATTTACTCAGTTCCCAAGTGAGTACCCCATGATCACTGTCACCAACCGGAGGCAGAATAGTTACGTTTTTAACTGAAACACCCTCTGACACTATAATCAAATCTAACACTCTTTGACATAGACTTCCTTCTGTCATATGCTTCTTGAGGAAGTTGACCCACAACAGCTCAATAAATGCATTTTCATTCTTCTCATTAGATTCTATTGCTACCTGATCAATTGGATCAGGTAGCAGTAGAATCTAATGAGAAATCAAAAAGAGTAATCATAATTAGTCTCCCATTATGATTACTCTTTTTGCACTCATCTTTGAATTTGGTGATGCATTTCTTCATCGCTAGTAACTGATCCACCAGGTCTGTAACAACACCTCACTATGTAATTAATGTTGTTAGATTCCACCTTACACCAGATGGCTTCAAACTCACTGCCACATGAAATATTGTAAGTAGTAGTAGTACAACAATCATAGGTCTCAACTCTCTGGATTCAAGTCATCCCATATCATTGGTAGCATGCCCCCATCTCTCCTATTCTCTCTATCCTTCCTAAAAATACAGTACCCTTGACACTCGATACCAGTTAGCATGTCTGATTCTGATAGCCAGATCTCACTATAATCTGACAAAAAAAAAAATAAATTTGCACCAATTTCCTCAGATGGGATTATCTTGAATGATGCATTTTTTTGTCACAAATAAATGGCTTGTTGTACCAAATAAGTGAAGAAATTTCTGGCAGTTTTCTCAATTTTGTTTGGCTCTTTAAGATTTGTCCTAATAAATAAATGGCTATCCTAATTAACCAGTAGCCCAGTTAACTAAATTCTACTCTATTATTTTTAATAGAACATGTTCTGTAAAGGATTCTTATTTAGAGTATACTTCATCATCAAATTCCTGATGTATACCCTCAAGGGGGTGTGCAGGATATGATAGTACTGCATAAAAAAAATTTACATCATTCCTAACTTCCTATCTACAATTTTCCTCCAAATTAGCCTGTTACATGTCAAGACTCCAATATTATCAGGTCTTATATTTTTTTTGTCTTCTAAGGCACTTTTTACTGTATCAATCCACCTATACCTTGGTCTTCTTCTGGGTCTTTTTCCAGCCAACCTGGTAGAGAACACTAGTTTTGCTAATCTTTCCTCTCCCATTCTGCTTAAGTGACCATACCATCTGAGATTAGCTCTGCTAATGCATTCCTGGATGCTGACAATATGTCAGATTCTTTCCTGTACAGCTAATTTAGTGTTTTGGCTAATTTCTCTCTTATTCCATATAAATTTATTCAGTTGACTTCCTACCATACAAGCTTTTTGATTCTGTTGTCTATTTCTATATTTAATTTACCATCTTCACTAATAATCGTGCCTAAGTAGCTGAAATGGTTTACTTGTTCGCTAGGTTCTTCGTTCACCATGCAGTTGATCTTTCCAATGTTTCTGCCTATTTTCATTGTCTTTGTCTTTTTAATGCTACCTTCATACCATATCTATTACATCAGTTATTCAATTTAGTCAGAATATCTTGCAGACTTGTAGCAGATTTATGGATTTATTGAGAAGTATAACATCATCTGCAATGAGCTGAGATTAACATCTCCAATTGTAATCACTTTCCTTCATAATGTGATCCATAATGTGTTATTTGTTATTAGATAATGAATAACAGAGAAGATAACGTCTGTCCTTGTTTGACACCAGATTTAATATTAAACTATCTTCCTGTACTTTCTTCAATTCTAACTACTGACTTACAACTCAAATAAAGACTAAGTATTGCTTGATATAATGCCTCATTAACTCCATATAACTGTAGCATTTTGAATAGCTTTTCTCTTTGCACCTTGTCATATGCCTTTTCCAGATCTACAAAACTTAAATACAGATCTTTGTTGTATTCCCATGATTTCTCAACTATCTGTTGTAAAGTGAAAATCTGATCCTGATAATCTCCATTTGGCCTAAATCCAGCTTGATCTTCATCAAGCTTCTCTTCTACAATTCTTCTTAACTTTATCAGGTATACTTGCATATATCTTACCAGGATATATGTTCTATAATTCTGACATTCACATTCAGTTTTATTTCCCTTTTTATATATGGATACCAGATTGGAGTTCTACTCCAATCATCTAGAATTTGCCTCTCTGTCCTGGCCTTCTGAACTATGCAGTGCAGCCACTGTAAGACATTTAACCTCCATACTTGAGCATGTATGGTTGAATATCATCTACTACTGCTGCCTTTCCACATTTCAGGCTTTTGGTGGCTTTTTCTACTTAAGTAAGGATATGTATTCCTGACTGCATGGCCTGACAGTGTTTTTTTACCACTGTGCTATCATCACTGCTTGTTTCATATAGCAATTTTTCAAAGTAATTACTCCATACTTCAAGGATATCTTTTTCTCCTGTTTTCATGTCACCTAAATTTATCATTTCTTTTTACAGCACACTTTCATCCATTTCTGAACTTCTTCAGCAAGCTCCAGAATATCTTGCCCCCTCCCCCCTTCTTGATATTTATTTTCTATGTTCTTCCCAAAGTCCTCCCATGGCGTTTGTTTTGCCAGTTTTACAGTGTTTAGCTTTCTTACATTTGTCTCTGTATTCTCTAAGAGCACAAACTGACTTATTTGCCTTTTGATATGCTTTCTCCTTTTCCTTCACTGCCTCCTTAACTTCCTGTGTCCACCATGGAGTTTTGATTTTTCTATCTTTGCAGACAACCTCACTACACTACATGTGTCTCTGGCTGAATCAATCAGTGTTTTCTTCAAGGCTTGCCACTGAATCTTCAAGGTTTGGTTCCTGTTCTCAAATTCTTTTATTTTTTCTTCAATCATGTTTGTGAATTTTAGTCTACAGTTCACATCTGAGAGCTGCTCAACTTTTATTCCCTTTAAAACTTTCTTACATGTTATTCTTTTCAATATGAAATTCAATTTTATCCTGCCCAAGACTGAATGGTGATCACTTCCAATTTCAGATCCTCTGTACACCCTGGTGTCTTGCAAAAGGGAGAAAACATCACTATCAACAAAAACATAGTCAATGAGACTTTTTTATTCCTTGCATCTTCTCTCCACTTGAATTTGTGCACATTTTTATGTTGGAACATTGTGTTAGTAATAACCAGTAAATGACCTGAGCAGAAATCCAGCAGGTATTTACCATTATTATTAGCTTTGCTCTTTTCTCCAACTGTTCCCAAAATATTTTTGTATGTCTGACAATCATTTCCTACTCTGCTATTTAGATCCTGAACAAGGACCAACTTTTCCTTTTTCATTGTGTCAGTTGCTTTCTCTAAAGCCTCAAAAAACTCCTCCACTTCTACCTTAGTAGAACCTTTTGTGGGACCATAGGTACAAATAAGTCTCATTGTGCAGTTCCCCATTCTAATATTTGCTCACATCGCTCTACTTGAGCCTGCCTGCCATTCAAGAAGATTTAGTGTTGAATACTACGGCTACTCCTTTTCCTTGATTGTCATTGCCTGAAATATAACATTTTGTATTTATTGCTCAGAAAGATCTCACCAGTTTTTGCCTTTTTTGTTTCCGTTGCCCCAATTATGTCAATCTCATACTTATTCAATTTCTCAGCTAGCTCCATTTTTTTGCTATTCAGGCTTCTTATGTTTATAGTACGATCTTGAACTCTGGTGGTGTTGAGTTGGGGCGAGTTTTAGGATTTGTTGCAGTAGCTGACCTTTCGCTATTTGCCGTGGTTCCCTGATGAAAATAATGGAGGCCTTGTTTAACCGGACGATGCCCCAGCCAGCTTAAAATTCTGTCATGTTGTAGCATCATTTGAAATTTTGGTTTAAGCCAATAAGAATACAATTAGGTCGGTTAAATCCGAAACTGCTAGCCTATCCTCGTCCGTTCAGTATCCAGGTAGATACCTAACAGAGTGCACCACGAGAAGGTGAGGATTGGGAATTAGGTCAGAAGCCCTGGTTGGTTCTCTGCATTTCTTTAAAGGCTATGTGGAGTGATGAAATGATCTGTTTTCTTCACAGATCTTATGTTTCATACTCATAGTACACAAAGGCTGAAGTAACTGACCAGGGGACACAAACTGCAACACTAACACTGCTAATTGTGAAACTGATTACTGTAATCAGAGCAGAGCAAGTGACTTTCAGTGATGCGTAAATCTGGAGCACATAGAAATCTACCACTCCCACTACTACTACAATTCACACAGAGAAGCAGTAGATTTTATAAATTGAGTATTCTTTTTAAAGCAATTTTGATTCCGTGTTGAGAATATAAATTGTTTCCGTCATCAGAAATAATGAATATAACTAGTATATCAATCAGAAAATCTGTGGTCGAAACTGGTAGCTAAATTGATAATACATATAATTTAATATAGTTTTTATCCTGCCATGGGCTGCACAAAATTACAGGCCACAGGCCTGCTGTTGGCCACCTATGCCTTAAAGCAGCGATTTTCAACTGGTGTACCGCTGCACTGGTGTGCTGCGAGAGGTATTCAGGTGTTCCGCGAGATTTATGAAAACAAATTAATTAAAAAAAAAGGATGTAATTTGTGCATTTATTTATTAGTGTGCCTCTTCCATATTCTTGTGTGTGTGTGTAACTCAATTAGAATTATGCATATTTTTTGCTAGATCATCAAAAAAATTAAAAGAATATATTTTTAGTGTGCTGCAGAATTTTAATTATTAGTCTAGGTGTGCCGTGTTATGAAAAAAGGTTGAAAATCACTGCCTGAGAGTATACTTTTCCAATAAAAAATAAACAATAATTATAAATATGTAATGGAAATACTATATGATATTTCATTATTGTGACTTTACTATGTTTATTTACTGTGCATTGACAGAAAGTGACTTGTTGTTTAAGTGCCATGCAGAATGAACATTCTTGTTGGAGATTTCAGCAGCATCTATTTTTTATGTTGAGTATTTAATATGCATTCTCAAGCTACAGCCAGACATGCTTTTTGGGTATCAACATTCTAAGTGAAAATATCAGCTTGAAGTTTTGAATGATTTAAGGTAATTATTATTATTCCGTCATGTAGAACTCACATCAACACATTCAGATAAATTAATTAGCAAACTTACATTCAAATAAATCTGAGTTAGATTATGAAATGTGTTCATTCAAATATGGTAAAATTAGGAAATATTGCATGTCATTGGAATACATTTGATCTTGGCAAAGATTAGAAGCGGACTGGCTGTTTCCTGACTTTCAGAAAGAACTCAAAGTGCTACCTGCATCCTTTGGGGATTGAAAAGGCATTACAAGATGTAAAACAAATAGCTTGGATTTTTCTGATATAATCTGATAAATACTAAAATATTAGGTGTGTGTGTGTGGGGGGAGATAATCGCAGGATCTTTCTTGAGAAAGTTTTAGTAGTAAAATATGTAAGTCATCATCATCATCATCAGTGGTCCTAACAGGCACTTAAGTGTCCACGACCTTCCAACTTCTTGGACTTCATAACGGCAACCATAATTTGAGGATAAGGTGGTTAGCAGGACCGGCCATCTCGGGGAGTGGGGTGGGTGCAATGCACCCATGCCCCATGATCGAGTGGGCACAGTCGGTACACATTTGCGGAAACGTATTATATTTCGAATGCATTTTTTTTTTGTTTTCCTGTGCCAAAATCATTTGCAGGTAAGAGGTTTTACAATATGTTTATTTCGAATCCTTTAATTTTTACCTTTGAAAAATATTTTAGGGCCCAAAAGGTTTCTTGCACCCAGGCCCCTTTATAGAGAAGGCCGGCCCTGGTGGTTAGCCCTGCTTCTCGGCATGTCCTATGTCTGTAAATATGTGTTCACTGGGTTGGTTTGCCTGTTTTGGGGGACAAAAAACCTGAGTTTCTGGGTGACCCCCCACATATGAGACTGGCTAACTCACCTTACGTCGAAAGAGTAATAAAGGTTCCTCTGTCACAAAGGAGACATGAACCCCCATCTTTCTTATCCAAAGGACTTTGTCTATACCAACTGAGCTATGGAGGCTCAAAAATATGTAAGTAGTAGTAGTAATATATGTGAAAAGCCCCCAGAATCAGCTCTAGCACCTGCATTTTTTTTTTCTTTGGAGCAAATAGGGTTGGATATGAATTTTGTGATTTAGATTAGAGGGCAGCTGATGGACATATATCAAAGAGTAGTTTATGGAGGAGTGGAGTACAGGAGAAGGCAAGTGACTAGCAGTGTACCATAGGGTTCAGTACTTGGTATACTTTGATATTGATATACAACAATCCCTCGATTAATGCGTTCTTTAAAACAGGCACATTAATCAAAAACGCACTAATCGAATATAATAACCTATGGAAAAAAGTATAATTCGTTCCTTAAATTTCTTTTTTGACCCTTAATTTTTTTATAAATGAATTAGGGTATGTTTCAGGGACTAATTAAAGTAAAACCATGATGCTGAAAGACAGTAAAACATATTCAGAATATAAATTTATTATTCTGCTTCTTAACAAAGAATTCAGCTAACGTAGTTTGGCGGGCATTCTGTTTCTTTTTTTTTTTCATACAACTGATGTTATGGCTCTATTGCCTCTTCTGCAAATCTCTAAGCATTGCTGCTTAAGAACTTCAGTTGCACGAAAAATATTTCAATTTGTTTCTGTGAAATCTCTTTGGGCTTGTCAGTGATTAAATTTTCTTCATATTCTTTGGGATCTTCCTGCTGTGCATCTAAATTTAGCAGGTGGGAATCACTCAATTTCTCAGAATGAGATTTAATTGACTTAGATTCATTTGAAAAGCCTCTAAAATCATTTGCACAATGCGGAAGAATTCCAAACGGTTCGCATATTGCTCACAGTAATTTCATTCGACTTTGCGACTTTATAACCAGGCTGGGATTTCTCTGATTTGGCCAGAAAAGTCTTGGAAGGCATTCACTTCCAAAAAGGCCGGATTCATCGATATTAAATATTTATTGGTCAAAATAGCCCCCTTCATCCACAATTTTCTTCAACATCTCTGGATAATTTGCTGCCACTTCCGTATCTGCACTTGCAGCTTCTCCTGTGATTAGAACACTATGTAGGCTATTTCTTTTTATGAAACGTTTGAACCACCCAGCACTGGAATTCTTCTTTTCAATCATTGATAGTCCTTTCTTTCAAGGATGCAAAGAGACGTAATGCTTTTGATTGATAATGTCAGTGGATCTGTTTTTGATTACAATCTTCGATCCATGTAGAAAGACGTCTCTCTAATTCAATGATTATAATACTTTGATTTCAGTGCATGCATGATGAACTTGAAGCAACCTTTCTTTTCTTACCTTTCTCTTTGTATTCAGCAGGTTTGCTTAAAATTGCTCTTATAGTTGATTCACCCATTTTTGTGTAGTTGTCCTATCTTTGCTCTGGACTCGCCATGTTCATTTTCTTTATTATTTCAAGTTTTTCTTCCGGTGAGATTACTTTTCGAATCATTTTCACACTTCCACATTTTTACTCACTAATTCTTTTACTCATGATGAAAGATTGGGAAAACACTTTAAAATAAAAAAAAAGTAAGGAAAACAGTTTCAAAGGAGGCACGAGATATGATCATCAAAATGCTATGTAATTAGCAGATGACATTAATTTAAGCGTTAAATTTGGAACATAGTGTAGATGGAAATAATGTAGTATGCCATTAAAAAATAACTTTGTAAAATGTTTTAAATCGGTAGCTAAATTATTTCATTCTGGTGAGTGATTTTTTTAAATAGTTAGCCATAAAAATGTATAGATAGAAAATTTTTAAAATCGGTAACATTTATTTTTAAGATGTATATAGGCGCACTAATGGAATTTTAGAGGCACATTAATCGAATTTGGGTATAGAAAAATAAAAAATTACGCACTAATTGAAAACGCACTAATCGGGGGCACATTAATCGAGGGATTGCTGTACTTAATTTGTATATCAATGATATAGGAAATGAATCGACAGGAATGGATTAGTTGTTTGCTGATGATGCTAAACTGGGAACAGCAATGTAAATGAAGGGCGATGCAGAGATCCTGCAGGAAGACTTAAATAGGCTAGCAGTATGGGCAAAAGTAAATGGCTGCCAGTTTAGTGTGGCCAAGTGTAAGATGGCACTTTGGGAAGAAATTAGAACCATGTACTCTATTGATTAGGCTAGGACCTTGGGGTTGATTGTGTACTGGGAGTTTAGAGGTCATATTGCAAACTTAACCAGATCGGCATATCAGATTACGTGGTTGTTGAAGAACACACTAATCAGCAGGAATAGAGAGGTTATTTTTCCCCTATATAAGGCTTTAATAAGGCCATATCTTGACTACTGTGCATAGATCTGGACAACAGATTCCATGGTGATGGAGTGGTGATGAGGATCTAGAGGCAAGTGACAAAGATCATGGCAGGTCTATGGAATGCTCCCTATGAGAATAGATCGACAGACTTTGGGTTTGCAACTAGCTGACAGATGAAAGAGAAGACACGATAAAGCATATATTCTATTAAAAGCTTACTAAATAACTTAAGGAAATTACAATGTACAATAGAATATACATTAAATTAAACTTTAATATATTTCCAATATTTCGGCAACGTCACGTTGCCATCTTCAAAGGAACTTACAATAAAGACGTGCACGCAGGCACTAAACGCAGTAAATGATAAACGAAGTGAGGAAGCCATGGTTTTCCTAAAAGCCCTAATGGTGCCCCCCCTAGCGGGCTATATAGGTATTCTTGGCCATTGGGCTGAAGGTCTCCTGATGTAAGCCTCCCAAATTTGGGGCAGTCTCATTCAACCAAATTTGTTGAGGTTTGGCATGTTTCTTAGGGCTGAGGCTGATTCCATGAATAGTCTTTCAAATTTGAACTTGCCACGGTGTATCATTGTGGCTTTCTTCCACCATATTCTGTGGCGTGTATTCAGAGCATGGTCTGCAAGAACAGAGTGGCTGTACTGGTAAAACCGGAGATTCCATTGCAGGCTCACCAATACAGTAAAATGAAACTGAAGCTATCAAGACAACTTAATCATCTGACTTTCCTAAAACACTGCCGGGATAAACAGATAATCCCAAATTGTGTTAAATTCAAGCACCGTTACTTCTTACAGAATTTATAACCTCGTGAGCCAAGCTCTGCTACGAGAACAAATTGCCGGTATGCGCATTCTCCTGGCTGAAGCTAACACAGCTATTCAGGCGCTTGAAGGAGAGCTTTCCAGCACGTTAAATCATGAGCTTTGGTCAATTTTATATGACGCCTCATGCACTGCGGCGGATAAAGAATTCGAGAAAATACAGGGTCGACATATCAAGAAATTTGAGAAATTAAAAAAGAACTCGACCTCCGAACTAAAACTTCCAACCAACACGGTAGTCAACCTTTCTTCAGTTACTCTGAAGCCTGAAGTCTCAACGTGCTTTCACGTGGCCACAACTTTGCCATTGCTCCCAAAAAAATGCCGGCCGAGGATATTATGATCCAAATTGAACGCAGGATTCGCCACCTTCCAAACCACATCGCCAAGAATGTTAGACGGGATGTAGTTTGTGTTCTCTCCAAAGCCAGACCACCAAAAACCAACATATCCAATAAGGAATATAAAGCGCTGCAGGAAATGAGGAAAATCAAAGAAATGATTATCACCAAAACAAAAAAAGAAAATGCCACCATAGTACTCAACCAAACGGACTACACAGGTAAGCTTAATGCTCTATTATAAGATCGGCTACTTACTTCCCAATGGAATACAATCCCACCAACTCACAAACTAGAAAACTCCACAGGCTGCTTAAGAAGGTCACTTCTTGGCCTATAGAAGTTACTAACAAATTAAAACCGTATAACTCTATATCCCCCCCCCCCCCTTTATATATGGACTCCCAAAAATACATAAAGAAAATGTGCCATTACTTCCCATAGTGGATGGCATTGATTCCCCCACATAAAATTAGCTAAACATTTGGCCGAAGCGCTCACACACTGTACTGGCAACACACCATCACACATAAAAAAACTCAACCCACTTCAAAGGCAGCATAGAAAACCTTACACTCCGACATACTGACATAATAGTCAGTTTTGACATCTCTTCCTTATTCACAAATGTCCCACTCAAGGAAACCTTAGAGCTAATCCAAGCTAAATTTCCTCCCAATATCTCAGCCCTCTTTCAGTTCACATTGAACTCAGTCTATTTCGTTTGGCAGAGAAAATTCTACAAACAAATAGACGGGACAGCTATGGGTTCATGGGTTCACCACTCTCCCCACCCCTGGCCAATTTCTTTATGGAGATCTTTGAAGAGAAAGCCTTAAACTCTTCCCCCCCAAAACCAACCATATGGCTTCGCTATGTTGATGATGTGTTCACTATTTGGCCACATGGCTCTGATACACTCTTCTCCTTCTTAACACACTGAAACAACCAACACCTTAGAGTCAAGTTCACCCTGGAAAAAGAGAAAAACAATAGCCTCCCCCTTCCTAGACACACTAGTCACCTGCCAGCCTGATGGAACCTTGGTTTTCTCAGTTTATAGAAAACCCACCCATACAGGCAGATACATTCACCAACAATCTCCCCCCCTCACAACAGTATGGAGTTGTTAAGACACTATACAACAGGGCTAAACTAATCTGTTCAAATGACAGTGCCCTAACCAATGAACTAAATCACATCCTCAACACTTTCTCAGCCAATGGCACCCCCCCCCCGCCAAAAAAAATCCAAAAAATATTGAAACCAGTAAACCACAACCCCCCCCCTCACAACAAGGATTCCCTATGCCATTCCCTACATCTGAGGCACTTCGAAAAAAAATTACCAAAATCCTAAAAAAACATGACTTGACATCTTGTTGCAGACCGTATAGGAAATTGGCATCCCTTATCCGCTCCACTAAAGACCAAACACCCCCTCTAGACCTATCTGATGTATACCAGGTCCCTTGCAGCTGTAAGTTTTCCTACTTTGGCCAAACAGGCAGGACAGCGAAAATCAGAATTTTTAGAACACAAGGACTACATCCTGTTTCACCAGTGCAGCCACTCTGGTCTTGCAGACCATGCTCTGGATACACACCACAGAATAAGGTGGAAGAAAGCCACAATAATACACCGTAGCAAGTTCAAATTTGAAAGACTATTTATGGAATCAGCCTCAGCCCTAAGAAACATGCCAAACCTCAACAAATTTGGTTGCATGAGACTGCCCCAAATTTGGGAGGCTTATATCAGGAGACCTTCAAGTCCAGTGGCCAAGAATACCTACATAGCCCGCTAGGGGACACCATCAGGACTTTTAGGAAAACCATAACTTCCTTGCTTCGTTTCTCATTTACTGTTTTTAGTGAACATGTCTTTATTGTAAGTTCCTTTGAAGATGGCAACGTCACGTTGCCAAAATATTGGAAATATATTAAAGTTTAATTTAATGTATATTCTATTGTACGTTGTAATTTCCTTAAGTTATTTAGTAAGCATGTATAACTAAAGTTTAAGCCTTTCTACGAGAATTTCTATTAAAAGAGTTTAATAGTATTGATACTGAAAACTTTTTCAGTTTATTTCTTTATTTGTATGGCATAAATAACAAAACATGTAGTACAATACACTATCATTTTAAAAGCAAATAAAGTTAAAAGTCATTTTAAAAACCAATAAAATTAAAACGTTATATCCATATTAGTCAAGTAGTTCAAAAGCTTCAGGAGTAGCACTTAAAAAGTCTGATTTGTCTCCTGAATATGCTCTAAGACAGTGCTTCCCAAACTTATGCATGTAAAGACCCCCTTGTAAAAATTAAAATATTTCACGGGCCCCATCGAAAAAAATTTGTAATACCAATGTATATTAATATAATATTTATTGTATTTATATTCAATACAAAACATACACAGCGAATATTGCAAAAATCAAATGCAAATATTGTATTTTTAGCATCTTACATACACGTTTGACATGGCACACTTAATCTTGAAACATTTTAAATTTGTTTTCATTATTTCACAGCCCTCTCAACAAAACTAATGGCCCCAAAGGGGGGGGGGCATGGCCCACAGTTTGGGAAGCGCTGCTCTAAGATAACATTGGGTCACAATATGGTTCACAGTTTGTCTTTGAGCTCCAGTTCATATTCTATTAAGCTGAGTCCAGAATTTTCATGGAAGGTTAGAGCAAGAATTAAAACTTTCTTGTAATCTGTTGAGAAAAAATTTTAAAGTTTTAAAGCAAAGAAAAGTTGAGCAGCCCTCAGATGTGAACTGTAGACTAAAATACACAAACATTATTAAAGAAAAAAATGAAAGAGTTTGAGAAGAGGAACCAAACCTAGGAGATTCAGTGGTAAGCCCTGAAGAAAACACTGATTGATTCAGCCAGAGATGCGTGTGGTGAGGTTGTCTGCAAGGTTAGAAAAATCAGAACTCCATGGTGGAAACAGGAAGTTAAAGAGGCAGTGAAAGAAAAGAAGAAAGCATATCAAAAGTTCCTGTCAAATAAGTCAGTTTGTGCTCTTAGAGAATACACAGACAAATGTAAGAAAGCTAAACACTATAAAACTAGCTAAACAAAAGTCATGGGAGGACTTTGGGAAGAACATAGAAAATAAATATCAAGAAGGTGGCAAAATATTCTGGAGGTTGTTGAAGAAGCTCAGAAATTGAGGAAAGAGTGCTGTAAAAGGAATTAGAGATGATAAATTTAGGTGACATGAAAACAGGAGAAGAAGATATCCTTGAAGTATGGAGTAATTACTTCAAAAAATTGCTAAATGAAACAAGCAATGATGATAGCACAGTGGTAAAAAACACTGCCAGGGAATGCAGTCAGGAATACATATCCATACTTAAATAGAAAAAGCCACCAAAACCCTGAAATGTGGAAATGCAGCAGGAGTAGATGATATTCGACCAGAAATGCTCAAGTATGGAGATATAAAAGTCTTACAGTAGCTTCACTGCATAGTTCAGAAGGCCTGGACAAAGGGGCAAATTCTAGATGATTGGAGCAGAGTTCTCATAGTACCCATATACAAAAAGGAAAATAAAAACTGAATGTGAGAATTATGGAGGTATATCTCTACTGAGTGTTCCTGGTAACTTATATGCAAGGTATACTTGAGAAACGGTTGAGAAGGATTGTGGAAGAGAAGCTTGGTGAAGAACAAGCTGGATTCAGGGCAAATAGAGGTTGTCAGGATCAGATTTTCACTTTACGACAGATAGTTGAGAAATCATGGGAATATAACAAAGATTTGTATTTAAGTTCTGTAGATCTGGAAAAGACATATGACAAGGTGCAAATAGAGAAGCTATTCAAAATGCTACAGTTATATGGTGTTAATGAGGCATTATATCAAGTAATACTTAGTCTTTATTTGAGTTGTAAGTCAGTAGTTAGAGTTGAAGGAAGTAAAGGAAGATGGTTTAATGTTAACTCTGGTGTCAAACAAGGATGTACGTTATTCCCTCTGTTATTCATTGTTTATATGGATCACATTATGAAGGAAAGTGGTATTAAACCTGATATCAAAATTGTAGATGTTAATCTCGGCTCTTTGCGAATGATGTTATACTTCTAAATAAATGCGTTACAATTCTGTAAGATTCCCCGACTAAACTGAATAACTGTTGTAACAGATATGGTATGAAGGTCAGTATTAAAAAGACAAAGACAATGAAAATAGGCAGAAACAATGAAAATATCAATTGCATTGTGAATGGAGAACCTGTCGAACATATAAAACATTTCAGCTACTTAGGATGATTTTTTGTGAAGATAGTAATTAAATATGGAAATAGACAAGAGAATCAACAAAGCTGGTATTGTAAGCATTCAACTGAATAAATTTATATGGAATAAGAGAGAAATTAGCCAAAACACTAAATTAGCTGTATACAAGACAGTTTTCAAGCCAGTTTTAACTTATGGATCCGAGAGCTGGGTTAGAAGTAAAACACTTGACCTAAGCCTAGAGACCGCAGATATGAGAGTCCTAAGAAAGATTAGTGGCATGAACAGATGTCATCAATGGTAATATCATAATAAAGATGAGTATATTAGGAAACAAAACTTGCCACTGTCAGCATCCAGGAATGTGTTAGCAGAGCTAATCTCAGGTGATATGGTCACTTAAACAGAATGGGAGAGGAAAAATTAGCAAAACAAGTGTTCTCTGCCAGGTTGGCAGGAAAAAGACCCAGAGGAAGACCAAGATATAGGTGGATTGATACAGTAAAAGGTGCCTTAGAAGATAGAAATATTAGATCTGATAATGTTGGAGTCTTGAGAGGTAACAGACTGATTTAGAGGAAAATTGTAAATAGGAAGTTAGTAATGATGTAAATTTTTCATGTAGTACTATCATATTCTGTACACCCCTTGAGGGTATATATGAAGAATTTTGGTGATGATGATGAATTCAGTATGATTACAAAATTTACTGAAATTTACTGTTTTGATAACTTTGCCATTTTTTAGTGTGATAATTTTTGGTAGAGTTTTTCCCCATTTCTTATTTTTTGTTATTTTCATTTCAAAGAGCAACATGAAGCAGAGATGGACAAAAACTTGTAATACCTTATTAAAACCTTGTTAACAGTGTGAGATGAAAAATGATTACTAACTCAATTACCTATAAACTTATGATGTAAATTATATTTAGTTATGCATTATGTGAAGGGTAGTTTTTTAATAATATGATTTTTATTCTAAGCATTCATATGATTGAGACTTATTGCAGGAGGTCCATGGTACATAATATAAAGTTTATCATGCCAACCTGTTGGCCAAGTGGTTAGAGTATCTGCTGTCCAGCCAAAAGGCTGCTGGTTTGAATCCCGTATGGGCATGGATGTTTGTGATTGTCTGTGAAATTGGGTGGTAGATGGCGCTGGTGTAGATGATGATGACAATGGTAGTTGCGATAGATGATGGTAGTTGAGTGGCGGAGACAGAGTTGTAGAGTAGGTGCCCTCCCTCGATGAGTCTTTGATCTCCCTGGAGGTGTCATATAATAATAATAATTTCTTAAACTCATTTACTATGTTAACTTTCATTGTTGTCTGAGGCAATGTAGAGATGCCCCTTGTATGTGTTGTTTTTCTTTCTGCCAAAGTTTCATTGTTTCCATATGGAAAAATCTCTCCATTGTCCAGCCAGTATATATCTGTCAGTAAACTCAAATGTCTCAATTATATCAGTCATTTGTCTTCTACCCTCATAACCATTATTTCACAGTTCAGTTATCCTATACTTTTCTCCTATACCTACCTATCATGTCTCTCCTTGAACTCATTCTGTGATGAAGCATTCATAACTGCCTCTGGCAATCCATTCCACTCATACACCATTCTCAAAGGATATCTAGTCATTATACCTTTTGCTAACCTTACTTTTGCATCATATCCAGAGGTGACCCTGAGTTCTCTCACTTCTTGATGTGTATTGAATAGTCTTCTTTATCAGTTCTTGTCAGAATTCATTGTGAATATAATGAGTGAAATATATTGTTGGTTGAGTGACTCTATGAAGATTAGTGTGATGAGAATAAAATTAGCAGTAAAAAGATGTAGACTATGAAAGTAGACAGTTGGAACATTGAAACTATCTGCTGCATCTTGAATGGGAAATCTATAGAAAGTGAAACTTTTCAGCTAAATTTAGGCACAATTTTTAGTGAAGATGCAAATTAAATATGGAAACGGGCAGCGTTGTCATTCTTGGTTTGCTGAAAATGTACACATATAGGTATATTGACCAACAGTCATTTTCCTTTTTACAGTATGGAATTATAAAAACTTTATACAACGGAAAAATTATTTTTTTCCCAATAATAACCCCCTGCCCCACTGAACTTAACTACATTCACAATGCTTCGTAGCCAGTAGCTGCAATCCCCCTACCATATCCAACAAATATTACACCTTCCCTCTTCACTCTTTAAACATAGACTACACCAAGCTAGCAGAAATCTTAAAAAAATGCAATATGATGACTACCTTTGAAAACTACAAAAAATTGACACACCATATCTTCCCTTCCAAGACCAGCCACAGTCCCTACATCTGCCAGTTGTTTACCAGATACTTGCAATTGTAAGCTTTTCTACTATACCCAAACAGGCAGGACTGCAAACATCAGAATTGTCAAGTACAAGGACTACATTTGTTTACACCACTATGGATGGATGCTCATAGACTACACTTTGGACACTGTCACACGATATGGTGGAAAAAGATTACCTTACTCCACTCTAACAAATATGAGAGACTGTTCCTGGAATTTGCCTCTACTTTTGGACAGTATCTGGACCTATACAAATTTCTATACATGGAACTATCTCAAATTTGAGAAATGCTCATCCTCAGACAATTTGCTCAGTAGCAAAGGACACCTGATCTAGCTCACTTAGTGGACACTATGTAGAATTTTAGGCTCACTTCTGGTTGCTCTGCTTTGTTCTCACTTAGCCAGTTTAGTGCCTGTGTGCATACACTGAGTTCTATGGATGGAAACAACTCATTGATGCATGATGTCAGAGAACAATGGCAAGGATTGTGAAATGTGATAGAGTGCACAGTTTATTGCACATTGTCATGTGATACAGGAGCAGAGTACCATCCTGGGTCCCAATGCTGTTAACTAACAGTAAGATGCAGTTTCAGTTTTCCACATAATCACCAACACCAGAAAGCAGATGATTGGAAAAATGTCGCCTTGTCTGATTCGTCTCGGTTCTTATTGTATCATGCTGATTGCAGAATGTAGCAGCAACAACAAGATGAGGCCGTGGACCCCTCTTGCCAAGTAGCAACAGCTCAGACTGGTGGGGTGTAATGGTGTGGGGAGTGTTTTCTTGGTACATATTAGATATCCTGATACCAGTTGAACACCACCTGAGTGTCACAGCCTATCTTAACATCACTGATCATGTTCAATCATTCATGGCTGCAATTTAGCCACTGTTTGTGAGTACTTCCAGCAAGACAGTGTGCCATGCCACAAAGTGTGTAGCGTGTTAAAGTGGTTCTAGGAATATGACAGTGAGTTTCCTTTACTTTTGTGGCCAACTCATTCCCCAGACCTGAACATAATAGAGAATCTCTGGGATGAGGTGGAACAAGCAGCTTGCAGCAACAGTCTGCCACCATCCAATTTGCAACATTTGGGTGATGCTATTGTCACAGAGTGGACAAACATCCCAGAGGAAATGTTTTGACACTTATTTATTACACACGTGTATTCACAAGAATATAGTAATTTTATTACTGCAAATATTTCAACCTGAAACAAACTGATCATTATCAGTGCATCAGCATAATCACAAGGTGAAGCTGCAACAAAGAATGTTAATCCTATTTACAGAGCTAAGCCACATGCTGGATGCCACCTAGTGGGTGGTTAACAATAAAATAAGATTAGTTAAGTCTCAGATTTAAAATTAAATGATTTGAAATAAAATTAAATTTAATTAATGAAATGAAAGAGCATTATATTATTATTCAGGCCTCCATGGAGTCAAAAGACTCATCGTGGGAGGTCCTTCCTAAGAAACACAAAGTCTATCAAGACTCGTCGAGGGGAGGTTCCCCCCCCCTAAGAAACACAGTCTATCATACCACTCCTTGAACTCATTGATCGTTTGCACTCTCACCACTCCATCAGGCAATGCATTCCATGGTTCAACCATCCTCCATGCAAAGATACCGCTCCTCACCCTCTTGCTCGCAGTTTCCTTTTGTAACTTCCACGGATGGCCTCTTGTCATCACTCCTTCCAGCTGTTCAACCAAGCGAAAGAACTCCCCAGTGTCAACTCTGTAACCACCTCTCAACAGTTTAAAAGTCTCAATCATATACCCTCTCCTTCTTCTATCCACCAAACTCTGCAGTCCACATTCCTTCAGCCGATCCTCATAACTATCATTTTACAGTCCTGAAACCATATTTGTTATCTGCCTTTGTACCCTTTCCACAGTTAATTTATCCCCTTCAAATCCTGGGGACCAAATCTGAGAACAATAGTCCAAGTGTGGTCTGATCAGGGTCTTATACAACGGAATGATAACTATTTTATCTCTGCAGGTCAGTGTCCTTCTCATTATTGCAGCAATCCTCTGTGTTACCTTCACCTTTGCATATTTCCCCTAAATTTCAAGTTTCTATTAATCATCAATCCCAGATCTCTTGTCTTCCCTACTTCCTCCAGTATAACTCCTCCCATAGAGTATGCAGTGTACCATCGATGTTTCCCAAACCTCAAGACCTTACATTTTGCTGCATTAAACCGACCCCCCATTCATTTGCCCATCTATCTATCTAGCTTATTCAAATCCTCTTGCAGGGCTGCCGCATCTGCAATATTACTGATAATCCTTCCCAGCTTTGCATCATCTGCAAACAACTGAACATCCCCCTGCAATCCATTGACAATATCATTGGATTGCAGGGGGATGTTCATCCAAAACTCTTGAACCTTTTGTTCCCTCTATTACATGTTGCCTAAGACATTTGTCCCTCAAGAACTCTAGAAATTCCATTCCCTTATTGTTACATGCATCTTCCTCTCCCCATATAAAGGTTAAACAGTATAGGTCCTAGTACTGAGCCCTGTGGGACCCCACTTGTATCCCTCTGCTTCTTTGAAACTGCCCCACCATACACAACTCTCTGATACCTATCAAACAGCCAATCCTGAGTCCAGTTCACCAATCTGACATCCAGTCCCATGTGCTGCAACTTAAATATCAGCTTATCATGTGGCACCCTGTCAAATGCCTTTGCTAAGTCTAAGAAAATTGCAGTATATGCCTTTCCCTCATCTAATGCTTTTGTAACTTTATCATAAAAGGCTAGCATATTGCTAAAACAAGAGCACCCCTTCACAAATCCATGTTGACTCTGACAGATAACATTACCCTCATCTGCCCAATGCTGTATACGGTCCTTCACTACTTTCTCCAAGATCTTACTAACTACTGATGACACACAAACTGGTCTATAATTAGACACTTCCAGTTTTTCTTCTGCCCTTATGCAATGGCACTATCTTACCGTCCTTCCATTTCATGGGCACCTTTCCAGTAGCCAGACTTTCATTGAAAAGCCAGGTCAAAGGCACTGTCAGTTCCCTAGCACATTCTCTCAAAACTCATGGTGAAATGCCATCCAGTTCCTCAGCTTTACTAATATCCGGAGTACTCAGTATTTGAAACACACTCTCCTCCTGTACCTCTAAACCTTGAACCTGCCCAATCCCTCTAGCATTAAAACTGACTCCTCCTCCAGGATGAAATACTCCAATAAAGTGGTCATTGAACAATTCTACTATTTCCTCTGCATCAGTCACTCTATTCCCATTTTTATCCCACAATACCATTCTTCCACAGTCATTTCACCTCCTACTGGCCACATAGCTAAAAAATTCCCTAGGATTTTCTTTGGATTTTAGGACCAATCTCCTCTCATATTCCAGTTTCGTCTTCCTTACCATACTAGTCACTCTTCTGGCCTGTGTCTTATACTCTTCATGCATCTTCTCTTCTCCTGTCTCCTTATATCTCTTCTACAGCCTCTTTTTCGCATGCAATTCCTGTTTAATATTGTTTGTCATCCACTTTACTCCAAATTGTGTCCTCTTGTTCACTCGTGGTATACAATTTACCATTGCTGCTAACAAATATTCTTACACAATTTCCCATGCACTAATGATATCCTGACCTTCCAATTCCTCCCTCCATGAAACTTCCCCAAGTTGACGTCTTAGACTATTATAATCACTGCCTTATAATTCCACATATGTTCTCGTCTCTTTGAGACTCCTGCATGTCTATTCATTTTCCAAGTCCAAACCATATAGTCACTCTCTCCAACCGGTGGGAGAGATGTCATCTCAGTTATTATCAACTCTTCTGATGCTATAACCAAATCCAAAACTCTTGAACCTTTTGTTCCCTCTATTACATGTTGCCTAAGAAATTTGTCCTTCAAGAACTCTAGAAATTCCATTCCCTTATTGTTACATGCATCTTCCTCTCCCCAGTTTATACTACTGTAGTTAAAATCTCCCATAACAATCATTCTTCTTGCACTTGCCAAACTCAACTGTCTAAACATTTCCTGGTCCCCACCTTCTGTGTTCCTGTGTCTGTAGCAACACCCTACTAAATATCCTGTCTTGCCCACCTCTACCTCACACCATATGCTTTCAAAATTATTAGTGCCACTGCCTTCCAAAGTCTCCACTCTTAGAGGACATAGGTTGTCACGTATCATAAGCAGTACTCCACCACCACGCTTTCCTTTCCTATCCTGCCGAAAAATGTACCCAGCGACTTCTATTCCTGTTATTATATCCTCTTCTGTCAACCACGTATCAGTGATCCCAATAATGTTTGGCCAGGCTGATGCTATCTGCGTCACCAATTCCTCTCCTTTATTCCGGATACTCCTGCCATTAGTATATAGTATATAAATGCCGTTGTTTCTATACCCAGCATTATCCCCTCTAGACTCCACTGAGCTCAGTGTTACCTGATGTTGTCCCCCCCCTTCTCCCAAGTACCCATTCCCACAAGAGGCCATCCCTGCTACCATCCTCCTTGAGACACACTGACTCGTTCAGAACAGCAATCTCTCCAGATGCCTACGTTCTTCCTCATTCAAATGTAAGTGGTCTCTTGCATACAATTCCTCTCTGTCCTCAAATGCACTCCAAGCACCACATATTCCAGTCCTCTCTTATCACACATTCTAGCTATTATGTCATTCAATATTACCGCTCTTCTGCTCAGTTCGTCATTATCATACCTAGGCAACACACACTCTATCTTTCCTCTCTGTGTCTTCTTTCGTACCACCTCAAGCAAGAATCTCATATCTCTCGCTGCCCTATTTACACCACCACTCACATTTGTTCCCACCATCACAATCATCTCATCCACCCTTTCACCTCTCTTAACTGCCAAAGCCACCCTTTCTATCATTCCTCCTGGCAAACACTCCTCACCCATCCTATCTTGAACACCACAGATCATCGAATCCCCATACATTATACCTCTTACCATTCCCTCTCTCCTATTGGTTCCATTTTCTCCCTTTCTTTCATTCCCATACCTGTCTCTCATTCCCTCTCTCCTACTGTTTTCATTTTCTCCTCATCTAGCACTCCCATACTTCTCTCTCATTCCATTCTCTCCTCTTCTAGCACTCCCATACCTCTCTCTCATTTTGTCTCTCCTACTGTTTCCATTTTCTCCTCTTCTAGCACTCCCATATCTCTCTCTCATTCCATTCTCTCCTCTTCTAGCTCTGCCATACCTTTCTCTCATTCAATCTCTCCTACTGTTTCCATTCTCTCCTCCTCTAGCACTCCCATGTCTCTCTCTCATTCTGTCTCTCCTACTGTTTCCATTCTCTCCTCTTCTAGCATTCCCATACCTCTCTCTCTCTCATTCCGTCTCTCCTACTGTTTCCATTCTCTCCTCTTCTAGCACTTCCATACTTCTCTCTCTCTCTCTCTCTCTCCTGTTTCCATTCTCTACATTTCCATTTCCATATCCAATTCCATTCTCTCCTCTTTTATCATTCACAAATTTCTCTCCTCTCCTATCATTCCCAGAACGCTCTCTGTCCCCTACTCCAATTTGCCTTGCATTTACCGCTTCCATTCTTCTAATCTCATCTTTCATACTTATCATACTTCTCCCAAGACATTCCACCTCCTCCTTTAGCTCCTCTATCTCCCTCTGCAGGTCAGTCACTCTAAATCGAAATTCACTTTCCCAAACAAAACCATCTAAACTTTCACAGTCACTCACTCTTCTACACTATCAACTATTATTTTCTCATTCACATTTTTTTCTTCATTCCCTCCTATCACACTACTCATCTTCCTGTATTCATTTCCCATTCCTGGAGCAACAAGGTCAGTTATTGAGATATCTGCTGCATTTAATTCCTCCCACTGCCTGCACTTTAAACACACACGCACTCCATCCTCTCTCACAAGCCAGACATCCAATTCCCGAGATGCATACATGCCGCAAATACTGCATGCCACAAACTCCCTTATTATATTGCTTATAATAGAGTGCCCAAATGGCGGAGGACTTGGCAACACGTCATTTGCAACTGCAGCTGAATCCGCCATCATTCGTTACTGCCGAGGGACTACTAGCATAATCGTTAATTATTCAAAATCAAAAATAAATGAATACTAAATAAGTAAACAATTACAAGCAAAACAAAACATGAAGTACACAAAATAAAACGAAATAAAACTAAATACAGTAATGAAAACTTGGCTTTGTCTTGTCTTTCACCGTTATACATCCGCCCCGTCTTCTCGGTAAACAAATTACAAATTATATATCAAATAAAAAAAAAATTAAAATGGGATAGTATTGCTTGCCATTTATGAGGACGAGTAGAGAGAGACAGTCATTCCGATTTAAATTTAGGCATTGTAGAAGTGCTTTATCACTCTTTAAATAACTACTCAAACATAAATCCACATCAATGTAAAAGGCGAGTATTGGATCATAGGGTATTGTGGTCAGTGTTTCACTCCATGCTGAGCAAGGCCAGATTTTTCAGATTAGGAAAAAAAAAAAACATTTTAGACACTTAGTTGAATCAATGTCATAAACTACAGGCTGTTCTTAAGGCAAAGGAGGGGTTTCCCACTTGTTACTAAATGCTATTTCTAATGAACTGATCACTTTATGCATATTTGGTCCTACACTTTCCTGATGATGGCAGTTTGACTTTGCTGAAATATTTTAAGTATTAATTTATATTCTAATATCCTTATTAAAGCCAGCCTGGTTGGCTGAGGATTCGAATCCCGTGTATGCATGGATGTTTGTGATTGTCTTCCACCTTCATACATTCATTCACCCAAGTTATAGATACACTCATCCCAATATGGATTGGGTCACCATGGGAGTAGTAGACCCAAAACCTCCTGCAATGGGAGAAGTCTTCACCCTGCAGTGGGTAGAAACATAGGCTGTTCATCATCATCCTTATTAAAATAAGGAATATTATTTTTTATTATAAATATTATTATAGAACTTTGGATCATTTGTACTATGCTACCTCTACTTTAAAATAGAAATAATTGAAAGTTATGATTTACTGGTGTCCAGAATCAGAAATGATGGTAAATGTGAAGATGAAATTAAAAGGAGGATATTCATGGGGAAAAACAACAACAAAAAAAAAAAAAAACTGTTAAACCTGCTAAAAATTATGAAAGATAGGGGTGTGAGTAAGGCTACGAAAGTTAGAATAATCAAAGCAATGGTATTTTCAGTAGTGATGTATGGATGTGAAAGCTGGATTATTAAGAAGACAGACAGAAAGCAAATTGATTCATTTGAATTATGGGTGTGGAGGAGACTATTAAGAATCCCACAGACTGCAAGAATGGCCAGTAAGATTTTAGAGTATAAACACAATGTTCCTTGGAGGCGATAATCACTAAACAGAAGTTGATGTAATGTACTTTGAACATACTATGTGAACTGATGATCATTAGAAAATACATTCTTTCTTTTAAGGTTACACGGTGATCAGCATTCATATTTATAAATTTAAGGACACAAAAACATACGTGTTGAACAGATTATTTTATTAATTACTAATAAAATAAAACTTGACATTGCGACTCCTGTATCGAGGTCATCATCGGAAGGATACAAGGAACCAAGCTACATGCTCTAGCCATGTATACCGGTAAACTAAATCTACATAGTTAATTAATCCTTTTTCCTAGCCTGACCTCTAGTGATAAAAAAAAAAAAATATATATATATATATATATATATATATAAATACAACTACAATAAACTGCTAAAGTCCTCATGTATTAATATTCTTCTGGATTTGTACAGTTCTGATTGTTAGATAATAATCAGAACTGTACAAATCCAGAATATTAATACATGAGGACCTTTAGCAGTTTATTGTAGTTGTATTTATATTTTTTTTTAATTTTAATTTTTATATATATTTTTAATTTTTTTTAAATATTTTATTTATTTATTTATTTATTTATTTTTATCACTAGAGGTCAGGCTAGGAGAAAGGATTAATTAACTACGTAGATTTAGTTTACCGGTGTACAGGGCTAGAATATGTAGCTTGGTTCCTTATACACTTGTATCCTTCTGATGATGACCTCGATACAGGGGTCGAAACATCGAGTTTTATTTTATTAGTAATTAATGAAATAATCTGTTCAACACGTGTGTTTTTGTGTCCCTAAATTTATAAATATGAATTAGAAAAGACAGCTATGTCGGGTAAGATCGAGGGAATGAGAAGAAGTGGAAGACCACAAAAGAGTTGGATGAACAACATAAATGACTTACTAATTTGAACTTACAATTGCTGAAAGAATGAACAAGAAGCTGAGTGGGATGGAGAGCCTTTGTGCACAAGATCACCAAGAATTGAAAATGACTGGATGGCACATAACAACAACCTCTACTTTATGTACACATGGCTGACACATTATTATTGTTTGGTCTAATTTTGTCTTGTTTAATTTTGAATTTGCCCTTGTTTTTTTTCTGTTCCTGAATTTTGTCCTTAACAAGTTACCATTCCTGACCAGTCTGTAATTTGCTTCTTCCTTTAAATATAAGATGGAATTTGTTTTCTATTTTTATCTTACCTGAAATCACTTCCAGTATGATTGGTAACTTTCGCATACCAGTTAATGTTATAGCCATTTATAATCCATATGAATAATATATATATATATATATATATATGTTAAAAATACCAAGCAATTTTAAACCTGGTTTTACTCCATTTCCCAAGTAAGCAAACAGACAAACAAGTCAAGTTTACACCTGCAAGTGATGCAAGTCTAGCTGATCCTACAGGTAGTGCAAGACCAAGGCAACTTGTGGTAAAGGTGGCATAAGCTCCGATCACTAATCTTAATATTTACCCTTAATGCCAAAACACATCTCCAAGAAGGAGATGCATGATGTTTTGTATTAAAGTTAAAGGCAAGAGGCCACTACCCAGACCGGTTTCAACCTTTATTGAGGTCTCATCAGTGGGAGCTAGGCTAGAAATACCAAGATTTAGTAATACAGAGCTTATAAATATTTTACCAGAACAAGTTGCCATAAGGTGTTTTAACCTTATTAAATAAAAATCTCTGGAGGAGATATAAATGTGGAAATTATTTTACCTTGGGTATAATAAATGTTAAAAATACCAAGCAATTTTAAACCTGGTTTAAAATTGCTTGGTATTTTTAACATTTATTATACCCAAGGTAAAATACTTTCTACACACACACACACACACACACACACACACACACACACACACACACACACACACACACACGCATATATATTATTCATGGATTCAGGTGGAAATAAAAAAAAAATGTCTTTATCATTATCATTTCAGATGAGTACCTAATAAGATTTTGAAATAATTTCATTAGAAATGGTATTTATTCAGTTATCACACATTTAATTTTTAGAAATACCATTATTCACTTCCAATACCTATTTATTATTTCCTATTTAAATGCTAATTCCTGTTTAGTGTTTAAATCTCATTTTGTACATTTTCATGCTTCCCTGGTGTTTAGTATAACATTGTATAATTTCTGTAATCGCAAGCTAAAAGAGGGGAAAAAATATATTATATTAGCATTCAGTTTAATGTGATATAATCTGAAAGATTTCTCTCTCTCTCTTGATCCAAAGCCATATGTGGCTATTCTACATTGATGACGGTTTTGTTATTTGGAATCATGCAGTCAGAACTCCATTGATTTTTTATAATAAAATAAAATAAAATAAATAAAATTTACATCCTTGAATTAAATTTACACACTTGAAAAAGAATTGTCAGAAGGAACTTCCTTTTTTCATGTGCATATCAGATGGGAACCTGATGGATCGATTTCGACTTCTGCCTACCAAAAACCAGCTTTTTTTTTTGCAGGTTGCTATATTCATAATGTATGTGATTACTATCTATGTCAAAAGTATGATATTGTAAAATCCTCAGTGTCTAGAGCACACAAAATTTGTTCCTCCGAAAGTTTTCTCTCCAGCAAAACTGGAAACTATTAGACGAACAGCTCTACTAAACAGCTACAACCCAATAGTAACAAAAAAAGAAAAAAAAAAGAAAAAAAAAGATTAATAGTCTTCCCTGCCGGTATAGTTTTTCCATATACAAGATGTAGAAGAACCTATATCACGCCATTGCTGTGCGTCTGTGTGCGTGAGAGGATTGAGAAAGAAATCTATTGAAATTTTTCTCGAAGAGTTGGAGAATGCAGTTGTTGAAACACCTCATGAGGAATGCTTTCCCAGAGGTCAGAGGTGAATGGAATAAGCGAGGAAGAGGAGAAGCAGGTTCAATGCGTTTGCAGTTGTACTGAAATGTGATTGGGAAGCTGCTATTCTCGTTTAACAAGCCCAGTAGAGACTGGTGCAATAATGGTTGCTAGTTGTCTGGAGTAGTGGCCTCTATAAAAGTGAAGAGCTGAAATGGGTTGAAGTGAGTCTGCAAGCAAGAGAGAGAGAGAAAGAAAGAAAGAGAAAATCATCTCTGGTTGAATTGCTTTTTTCTGCACAGCATCAAGAATTTTTTGAGAGCTTTTAGAGGTTAACCATCCCAACCATTTTCAGAGGTAAATGCCATTCCAAGCACAAAGTCTGATCTTGCCTTATGATTTGTTTATTCCTGGGGGTAAGGGGAATGTAAGCTGAGGTCCCTTTTGTGAGAGAGAAAAAGGCAAGAGTGCATTTTGGTGGCATTGAAGGTGACCAGGTTATCCTTACCCCATTGAAGGATTGTATAGAGATCAGTGTTTAAGGTATTGGTTCTAGATGATTTTGAAGTTTGGGATGTCTGAGCTTTACATGGTTTGTTGAAAGAGTAGGATATGGAGTGTACTATCTTTGGCAGAGCTGTGAATAGGATTAGTAGTTATTCAGAGTAGGTTGTTTATGTATAGGAGAAAGAAGATAGGCAATGGAGCAGAGCCCTGGGATTCTTCTGTATTGGTGTTTGAATAGAGGGTACTATCCACGATGACATACATTGAATGACCAGAAAGAAAGCTGGCTATTGTGTACAGAGGGTGACTGATAGACTGAAGGAAGGCAACTTATTTAGCAGGCCTTGATGTCAAACATGATCTCACTCCTGAAATTGTCATGAGTGAGAGTATTTTGATTGTGTGAGAGTCTGGTTAATCTGCAAAATCTGTATGCTTCATTGAGGTTTCTTGGAAACAGCTTCTCAACAGAGCTAACATTTTGATAAAAAGGCACTCTGTTTCAATAGTTACAACCTGCAGAAAATGAAAAAGATACAAAGTATCATCCATTAACCAGCCATATCTATTAATGTAAGCTTTAGTAATGCCATCTCAGTACCTTACACACACTAGTCAGAAAAAAATTAAAATAATTCTGGATAAATATGTCAAAGAGCAGTTTCCGTTTCCATTGGGAACATAGCTTCTTCTGTTTGCATTCTTAAACACTCCCACCCCCACACCTTTCCTTACCCTTTTCTTTATCTACAAATTTAAAAGTATCCTATCTAGTTAGAACTCTGCGTCTTTGTTAGCTGAGTGACTAGCATAGTCGTTCTCCAACCAACATGCTGCATCTTTGATTCTGCCATGGGCATAGATGTTTGTGATTGCCTTTAGGTGGGAGATGAATTTCATTGCTCCATATGAAACCGTTGTTCTGCTGATAGGAGACCTGAAGTGGCTTGAAAAAGTTACATTTCATCTCTAAAGCAGGGTGTCTGGACTATGTAAAGAAATAAAAAAAATATATAAAATTAATAAAAATAATAAAAAAAGTTGTTAGCCCATTATATGAACGTTCTGTAGGTTTAGAGAAAGAAAAGACTTGCATATGCCACATAAACAGGAAAGTTTGAATGATAGAATAATCTCAAATGGGCATCCTGTTTCAGAGATATTGCACACAAAATCATGTTTTCCTGGTGCCAAGATTAAGGATGTTAGTGATGCTGAAAAGATGCAGAGAGTTGAGGTGAAAGAGATGTTTATTTTGACAGGTACAAATGATTTAGCAGGTGACAAGTGTGGTATAGATAAACGAAACAAGAACTGTAATAAAATCGATCAAAAGTAGAAGGGATAGGTAGTTTGGACATATACTTCGACGTGATGGACTTGTGAAAAGAATAACTGAAGGCAAAATAGAGGGGAAAAGAAGAAGAGGCAGACCAAGGAAAAGCTTTCTTGACCAAGTCAAAGACAGCACGGGTTTGAGGAGTTACCAGGAGGTTAAGAAGAAAGCCAATGACAGAGCAGGATGGAGGAAATTGCTGCTGAGCTACCAGTCCCAAGACTGATGCAACTGATGATGATGAAGTGTGGTATGGGAGAAGATATGAAAGAGTTGCTAGTGCATATGAAAACGAAGAGTGATAAAGCAAAAGTTGTCTATTGCCATGTTATGATAGAGGTGAGCTGAAATGAGGAGCAATGATTGCTAATGAGTCATTGCACAGATTGTGCAGGAGGAATTGTGTAGAGTGAGCTTGATGGAAGGAAGGATTTATATAAGGTGGATGTTTTTGCATATTAATGGATTAGAGGTGTGAGGAGTCTTGAGAAAGTGTTGTTCATTGAGAGTTAGAAGGGTAGAGTTAGGGAAACTAGAATTTTTTTTTTGGCCGGGGGGGGGGAAGCATGCAGATAGCATGGATCCAGACACAACCTAGAAGTTAATGAATTAATTGGTGGGTGATCACATGATATTAAAAGCATCTATGTTCTTAATGTTAGTAGGCTAACAAAAGGTTTAAGGGAGGATGTGAGATGAAGGGAAACATTACAGTTTATATATACTTATACTAGAAGATGAAATAAAGGTGTGGAGTTTTTGGCATTGTTAGCTCAACTTAGGCAAAAGTTACTTACATTAATTGAGACTAGGTTGACCAAAGATGATATAGTCATAAGAGTAGAATGCAAAGGATATAGTATCTTCAGAAAGGATGAAAGGAACAGAATGCAAGGAAAGGTTTTGCTAATGATTGAAGAGGAATTGAAGTCAAAAAGAGTAGAAGTAGAATTCAATAGCAACTCAGCCTCACATGTCCATTCCACTGTACCTGAACTTTATGATTGCAAATGTTCCTCTGTTGATTGCACCAGTCACATGACCTGCAGTCTTACTCCAGAAGCGATTCCAAAAATGGTTCCATTTCATGAGAACCTATTTGTCAAAAAGAATTATGGCAATGCCAGAAAAGAATTAGCTTCTAATATCAAGTCTATTTCGGATCTCGAAGAAGAAATTTCAACTGTTCTTAATGATGAATTACTAAATATTGTTCTTCGCTTATCAAAGCAATCTGTTACTTGTTCTTACGAAAGAAATTTTCACAGACTTATGCAAAAATATAATTCTTTATATCACAGACAAAAGAAAAACTTAACCTCTGACATCACTTCTAATAAAAAATGGATTATTAACATTTCCGATTGCTCTTTATCCAACGCTGAGTCCAGTGCTTTGGCAAAAGGCCTTGATTTTGCAGTTATTCCTACACGCATTCCGTATCTTGACTTTTTACATAATATAGAACGCAATCTGTCTGGACTTTCTAGTGACTATGCTAATAAACTTCCTTTTGAAGTTGCGACTTCGTTATTTAAAAGCAAATTACCTCCACGCAATTTATCAAATGCAGAAATCAAAGGTCTAACTTCTTTAAGAAGAGATAATAATATATCTATTTCTAAGGCTGATAAAGGAAAAGCTATTGTAATCATGAATAAGACTGACTATGAGACCAAAGTATCTAGTCTTTTAGAAGACACATCTACCTACAAAGAGATCATGCATAATACTACAAATTCGCAGATTAAACAATTAAATAAATTACTTGATGAGGTCATCAGTTGGGACCCAAATTATGTGGATAAATTACATACCTACTTTGGAAGATCTCCTCATCTATGTGGTCTCCCGAAAATCCATAAAGAAGGCTATCCAGTACGACCAATCATGAATTGCATTGATTCTCCTACTTACCGAATTGCAAAAGTCTTGTCTCGTTCTTTAAGTGCTCTCACTGGACATTCAAGATCCTACATAAAAAAATTCAACAGATTTCCTGGAAAAAAATCAAGGATTTAAAAATCAAAGAGTCTGAGTTATTAGTCAGTTTTGACATTGTATCTCTGTTTACCAATATCCCATTAGCCGACACAGTCAATTTATTATATGAAGATTACCCTCCAGATATTGCAAAAATTTTCGAATTTGTTATCCATTCAGGTTATTTTAGTTGGAAAAACAAGTTCTACAAACAAGCTGAAGGTACTGCCATGGGTAGTCCTTTGTCTCCACCTTTGGCTAACTATTTTTTGAAACAATTCAAAGAGACTATGTTTTCATCCATTCACCCTCAACCATCTCTTTGGTATTGTTATGTCGATGATGTTTTTGCCATTTGGTCACATACTGAAGATGAACTTTCCACCTTTCTACAACAGATAAATAGCCTTCATCCTCGTATCCAATTCACCATGGAAAAGGAAAATTCTGGTACTTTATCATTTTTGGACATCCTGCTTACTCGAACTTCTTCTGGTACCTTATCTACAAGTGTCTTCCAAAAGCACATTTACTGGCAGATACATTCATAAAAAGTCTGCTCATCATACAACTCAAAAATTTGGCATTCTTAAATGTCTAATTAATAGGGCACATAAAGTTTGCTCCTTTCCAGAAATCTTACAACAAGAACTTTCCATCATTAAAAAGTTAATGGTATCTAATAATTACCACCCTAATCAAATCCAACAGATAATTGAATCTTATGTTCCAATACCTAAGGTTTCTTCAACAGTTCTATCAACAAAATTCCTTGTGAATGCGATGTTTCTTATTTTGGACAAACTGGCCATTCTGTGGAAAAAAGAATTAAAGAACATCAATATTATATTGATTACAACAAACCTGAGAAGTCTGGTCTAGCACAACACAGTATTACCACTACCCATAATATCCATTGGGATAAAGCTATTCTACTTCATAGATGCAGGTTCAAATATGAACGCCTCTTTAAAGAAAGTTGTGAAGCTTTTTTACTCCGACCAAATTTAAATCAAAATGATTGCCTCTCTCTCTCTCAAAGATCTGGGAGACTTTTATTTTATGTAATCATTAAAAAAACTAATTATCTTAAATATTAATTCTTTATTAATTTCTTTCATTCCCTAGCTCGCAATGACATTGTTTTTAATAGGTGATCCACCGAATATTCATTACTTGTATTCTATTCCTCTCTGTTTGTAACACTGAAGATGTACTATTATTTTTAGTACAAGATATCTACCTTATTTATTAATTAAAGTTATTACTGTGGACTTACATGTTGTTTTTAATAAAAATCAAGTGGGGAGTTAAATGGATGAATATCATCATTAAGCTTCAGCTACAAAAAAAAGAAGTATTTGTAGAGGGAATTCAAGGAGATAGGTGACTAACAGGCACATGAGCAGTACAATGCACATGCCAGAAGGGTAACCAGTGTGGTAAGAAAGGCAAATGCAGAGTTTGAAAGGAAATTAGCAGTGCAGGCCAAAGATAATCCCACAGTTCTTTAGATATGCTGCCAATATTACTGACTGATCAGCACATCAGGAGTAGTTGTCATACACCCTCTGTCTAAAAAGAAACCGAACTTTTAGAAAATAGAAGAAACTAGTGGTGCTACCTGTTGTATCTTTTTGTTGTCGAGAGTGGCAACCTTTATTAATGTTGTGTCAACTGTTTATGAAGTTTGTTTCATTAGAAGCCAAGTTATAGTGCCAGGAGTGACAGTGTGTTTTAACAAACGGTCGGAAAATGAGTTTCAAACATAGAGCTGCGATTGACTTTTGTGTTAAACTTGGTAAAAGTTTTACTGAAACGCATCAAATGCTTCAAAAAGCATACAGTGATGAATGCTTATTCCTGTACTCAAGTTTATGAGTGGTTTTAGCAATTTCAAAGTTGTCCTGAAATGCTTGAGGATGACGAAAAGCCGGGCTGTCTAAAAACTGGACTGAGCGAAGTTAACATCCAAAAAGTGCGTGATTTCATCAAAGAAAACCGGAACTCGTCCGTGAGATTGATTTAAGATGAATTGGGGATTCCAAAATCAACTGTGCACAACATTTTGACCAAGAGTTTGGACCTTTGTAAATTGAATTCGCGATTTGTTCCCCACAAGTTGACCGACGACCAAAAAATGTATCGAATTGAACACTGCAAGGACCTCATTAAAACTGCTCGTAAAGGCTCGAACTTCCTAGAAATGATCATTACTGGTGACGAAACATGGTGTTTTGAGTATGAGCCCAAAACAAAGCACCAGAGTGCTGCGTGAGACCACCAGAAGAGGGGCATCTGAAAAAAAAAGTTGCTCGAAGAAGTCGAAAGTAAAGATGATGCAGATTTGTTTCTATGATTCCAAGGACATTGTCCATAAAGAATATTGTGATAGCTGGTCACTTTTGCATGATAATGCACCATCTCATTGTTCGAACATTGTGAGACAGTTTTCGAGAAAAAACCAAGTTTGTGTGTTGGATCACTTGCCGTATTCACCTGATTTAGCACCGTGTGACTTCTTTCTCTTCCCGCGACTTCATTTGCCAATGAAAGGAAAGCGATACGATACCATTGAAAATGTTCAAGCGGCAGTAATCACGACCCTCTACAGTATCCCAAAACCGATATAAAAAAACTCATCTAACGAATTAATTGACCATGCTAAATGCTATATCGAAGCTCAGGGAGAGTATATTGATTGAAATAAATGATTTGAATAATTATAATTGGGCAGTGTTTTATTTTCTATCAAAAGTTCGATTTCTTTTTGAACAGAGGGTGTAGGTACTAGGGAAGTTTGGTCAAGAGCAAAATACAGGAATGAATAGAGGGAAATGGGTTACTGTATAGGGGATAACATGGTTTTGTGAAGGGTAGGTCATAACCTCAGTAACTTGGTCATATTTTATAATACAGTGACAGCTGAGTTGGTTAAAGTTAATGGGTTTACAGTGATGCTTCTGGACTTTGTAAAAACCTTTGACAGGATATGACATGGAATTCTAATCAATAAATTGCAGTCGATTTACATGGATTTACAGTTGGTAAAGTGGATAAGAGAGTGGTTGGAGAGATATCATAGTTTATTCAGGATAGAATTCAGTAGAAGGTGACTAGTGGCACCACAGGGCTCTATTCTTGCGTTGCTACCATTTAATTTGTACATCAATGATATAGGAAAGGATCTGAGAGGAACTGTTCAGTTGTTTGCTGATGATGCAAAGTTGGGTAAAGCAGTAGTTAATGCAGATGTTAAAATTTTGCAGGATGATTTGGATAGACCAGCAGTCTGGGCATAGGAGAATGGAATTTAATGTGGCAAAGTGTAACATTATGCATTTTGGGGTGAAAAGATTACCAGCTGTAAGCCACATTGATGGAACTATACTCTAGGAAATTGATGAAGCCAGAGATTTGGGATTGTTATTGGATAGGGAGTTAAAGTTTAGAGGGCACATAGCAAAAGTGACTAAAGCAGTTCATCAGATTACTTGGTTATGAAGAATACTTTGATGAGCATAGACAAGCAGGTTATTATTCCTCTTTATCGAGCCTTGATAAGATCCATCTTGATTAATGCCCTCAGATCTGGGCGATGGAGAGGATCCAGAGGCGAGTGACAAAGATGGTAGCAGGTCTATGGAATGAACCTTATGAGGACAATTTGAACATTTGTTGGTTACAGAAACTGGTTGACTGGCAGAAAATGGGTGATATAATGGAGAGACAGAAATTACTGAAGGATTTTTATAAGATTAATTCAGAGGAAATTTTCAGAACAGATCTGGTGGTGGGAGAACTAGGGGCCATCCTTGGAAACTGAGTAAGAGTGTAGTTTGCAAGGCTATTAGAACTAGTTTTTTTGCTTGGCGAGTGGTGAATGAGTGGAATAGGTTGCCAGAGTAATGGGTTTGCAGTGATACTTGTGGGTGCCATGACTGTGAAGGAGTTCAAAGCAAAGTATGATAGATACTGCGAATGGAATAGTGCTTGACATGTTTAGGGCCTCTCTCGATGAGTCTAAAAACTCCACGGAGTAGCCTATAATAATAATAATAATAATAATAATAATAATATCTAGAGGACAGGGATGCAGAGGATATTTCATTTGAGGCTATCTGGCATGAGGCCAACAGGATGAAATATTTAATTGGTTGCTGCTATAATCCAAGGGTATGATGGAGAATGTATAGGTGGATGATATGCATTGCTGTATTAGCACGGTGAATCCAGGTAGAGTAATTATTATGGGGGATATAGACCGGGAAGGGGAATGGTCACAGGGAGGGAAGAAAATGGAATTTATTCAGCTGCTGAGAGGTAATTATCTGAGACAGCATGTAATGGAGGGGACACAAGGTTTGAGAGTGCTGGATCTGATCTTAGATCAGAGAATTTAACAGTAACCATTCTGGTTACACTGTCTTTGCTTGGTGAACATGATCATTTAGTCTTCACCTGGAAGATTTCTATACATGCATGCACTCACAATTTTCTGTCGAGAAGTCATATATGTGGAATTAGAAAGCAGGTAATTATGACAAGCTGAGGAGTCAGCTTTCAGCAGTGCCATGACATAAGAACTTGAAGGGGAGAGATGTTGGTGATGCATGGGAGGTGGTCAAGGGATGTTTTTGAAGAGAGCAGTATCAGACTATCCCTAGGGTCAGCAGGATAAATCAGATTGATGAATAGCATCAATAAGCAGGAGTGAGTTTCAGTCAAAGAAAAAGTTGTGGAGGGAATATAAAGATAAAGGTGATCAGCATGCCCATGAGTAGTACAAGTCATGGGCAAGAAGAGTGACTTGTAAGGTAGGCCAAAGCTAATTATGACAGAAAGGTAACTGACAAAGCCAAAAGAAATCTTAAAGCATTCTTTTGCTGTGTGACAAGTAAAAGGAGAAATAACTAGAAGGATGACTTTAAAAAGTGCTGATGGTGGGGAGTTTACAGGAGCAAGTCAGATAGTGAGCAATTAGATGGCATATTTTGCCCTGTATTACAAGAATGTGCAAGGGAATTATCAGCTCCTCTGACTAAGCTGTTTATTTTACGTCTCAGTACTGGGAAAATGCCAATGGAGTGGAATGAGGGTAAAATAATTCCACTGTATAAAGGAGGCTTCAGTAAGCAAAAGGAACAAATTATAGACCAATCAGCATTTCAGGAGTGGTGGTTAAGGTATTGGAGAAATTAGTGAAAGACAGCATTCAAGACCGGTTAGATAGCAATATGATACTGTGTAAGGGACAACATGGTTTTACAAAAGGTAGCTCTTGTCTTAGTAATTTGCTTTTTATAATATACTGACAGTGGAGTTGGATAAGGGAAAATGGCTACTTGGTGATATTGCTGGACTTTGCAAAGGCATTTGACAGGATTCCACATAAATACATAAATTGGAGCAAATGGAGAAGGATATGAATCTGGTTATTTGGATTAGAGTGTGGCTGATGGACAGATTTCAGAGTGGTTTATTGAATATTTATTGAAGTTTATTGAGTTCAGTTTGCAAGAAGGCAGATGATCAGTAGTGTACCACAGGGTTCAGTGCTTGATCTTCTGTTGTTTAATTTGTACATTATTGATATAGGAAATGATTTGAAGGAAATATGCAGTGTTGTTCGCATATGATGCTAAATCGATAGTAAACGGAAGTGACGTAGAGCTCTTACAGGAAGAATTAAATAGAATAGCATTATTGGCAAAGGTAAATGGCTGCCAGCTTAATGTGGCAAAGTGTATGGTGAGAAGAAGAAGAGGTCATTATGTGAATTGCATTGTGTGAATAATGGATCTCTGTGATATGTCTTCTGACTCCATGGGGACACCTGGAGTAATAAAGTAGTACTCCACCTTATGACACTTCGGTTTATGATGATCAACTCATATGACAATCCGATTATGACTAAGCCATTTATACGATGTTTCATTTGCTCATAAGATGGTTTTAACAACAATACTGATGAATCCACCAATGCTTAATTTTCATGACCTTTATATAGGATTCAGGTCCTTGACCTTGGTTGCTTGCTGCACCTCTCGATGTTTCCATGTTTTTCTGCTACTCGTAAACTGTATAACTATTATTTTATTGTATTGTTGGTAATAATAAGGGTAGATAAAATCCGTAGTAAGGATACTGTTGCTTCCAGAGAACAGAAGATGTGTAATTCATTACATATACTAATATTAAAATGTTTTAAAATTTAGTGACAGTGGTGTATCAAACACTGAATTAGGCTGCAGGCTAAACTTACCTTGAACTACTGTTAGTACAGTCCTTAAAAATAAAGTTCTAAGTGAAACAATGTTCTATGATAGTTAATACTACAGTTATCCATAAATGTGACAAGGTGTAGATTGATGAACAAACCAGTTGGCATGTTCCTTGAAGCCAACTCATTCAGAATACGTTTTGCATTTGTGTATATATCTGATTTAATAAATGCTTTATGTAATTTACATATATATGACTGCTTAAGAACAGTAAAACCATCACATGCATCTACAAGTGTGTATGGGGGGGGGGGGAGATAAGACAGTGATTTGTTATATGACAGTGGTCTGGAACCAAATATGTCGTTTGATCAGAGTATGCTTGTAATGTGGCAAAACCAGTTTAATGGGCTACACCTTTTATACCAAGATGAAATGGATGAAAAGCAGATTATTACACAAGTTTTATATAATAATGTTCATTTCTTTAGTTTTACTCTGTCATGTCTGATACAGAGTTATCTGTTATACCAAATACACACCCTCTGAGTATATATCTCAGCGGGTATATTTGAATAAGTTGTAGCCTCGTATCCATCACCGAACATGTGAGTGCAACTGGGAATATTGAAAGGAAAGTTTATTTATAAATCCTTATCTTGACTGGTGGGTAAGGCTCGTCTCTTATAGATTTTAAGGATATTAATCCATTGATATTATAGCCAGATAAGATAGAAATTTAAAAGGTTCAAAATTTACCAGAGTTTGAGAATATAACTTCAGCATAGAATAAATTAAAGATGCAAGAAATTATATTCTTGGTTTCCTCCTATATCCAAGTGTAAGCAAACAAAGTTTGCGCATAAAGTAACTTCGTGACAGGGCAACTCGTATATAAATTCACATCAATTACCTTAGTATTCCATAATGCTATGCATTATGGGAAGGGCCACTACCCAGACCAGTTTCGACCTTTATTGAGGTCTCATCAGTGGGAGCCAGACTCAGAAGTGATACCAAGGTTGAAGTAATGTGCGTTGCATTTTGGGATACTAAAGCAATTGATGGGAAGTCATTAGCCTCTATAGCCTGTCATGAAGTTACTTCATGCACAAACTTTGTTTGCTTACACATGGATAAAGAATGAAACCAAGAATATAATTTCTTGGCATCTTTAATTTATAATATAACCAAGTGCAAAAACTTTCCGCATAGGAATTGCCTTGGATTGACACTACTTAAGACATGGACTCTGCTAATCTCTTATTTTTGAAACTCAGTACTGTTTTATTTCTTAAAAATTTCAATCCTTTTCATTTCTTGTTATAATTGATAAGTCAGGCCTTCTGACAGGATCTTTTTGATGAATATTGTAATCTTAGCGTTAAAAAAAAAAAAAAAAAACGTGTTTTTTTTTTCTTTCTGCCATAGACAAAATCTAGATCTTGCCAGCTGTATAATCCTCTTCATGTTTTGAGGGTTCTTCCTTAAAAATGCTATTCAGTGGAATCAGTTTAATGAATTCTTTTCTTTCCATATCACTTCTGGCTGATTTGCTTTGCTTCATTATATTTTGTGCACCTCTTATGTAGTACTTACATTATAATGCTGGCCTGGTTGGCCGAGTGTGGTTAGCGTATCTGCCTCCAGCCAAAAGCTGTGGGTTCGAATCCCGCCGTGGGCATGGATGTTTGTGATTGCCTGTGTAAAATACTAGTAGTGGTGGTGGGTGGATTGAGTGGTGGAGACAGAGAGCTGTAGGGTGGGTGCCCTCCCTCGATGAGTCTTTGGACTCCCTGGAGGTGTCAGTAATAATAATAATAATTGTTTAGCAGAATTGGTTTCTGTAAATATTACCTTCTTCCTTCAAAATCTATTCAAGCACAAGAAGTAGCTCATTACTATCCTCATCCATTTCAGTTAAAACTAATTCTGACAAACTTAAAACAAATTTTTCCTTTATAACATAAATTGAAAGCCAAACGGCTATTTTTCTGGCATCCTTAATAATAATTAAGGGGATACAAATCCTTTGTTCAAGAATTTTGCTTACTGGCAGTTGAACAACAAGGTATTTGTATCCCCTTAATTATTAAATTTTTCCTTTGTTCATTCCTGCTATTGTTTCTCTGCAGCAGATTTCATGTCAGTCTTTCTTCAAAATTACAATAAATTTCTGCTTTATTATTGTGTGGTATGTCCAAGAAGTCTTTAAACTAATTGTGGAAAGGTACCCCATTTCACACAATCTGTTCATGCTACTAAGTCCTTGATCTGCACACACACATTGCCGTGTCACTAACCTCTGTCTGTTAGCTGCCTTTTGTGCGTACATTGGCAGATTTCCCTGTATGCAGAGTGCAAAGCCTGAGTTCTTGGGAGAAAAATCCTGCTACTTCTGTATGAGACTGGCTAACTTGCCCTCAACTGAAAAGCATATTAAAGATTCCTCTTGTCACAATAAGAATCTAACTTGGCTCTTTCCCATTTGGGGCACAATGTCCTGTTATTCTTCCATTTGCACTAGAAGTGTTTATACTCAATATTTTTATATGTTGGGTAGAAAGCACCTGCATACTGTTATAAAAGTGTTATAATATTTGGTCGAATTCCATTATACAGAAAAATTTGACTAGCTTATTAAAGTTTTGACTGTACGTTGCGAAAAATACTCAGGAACTGAGATTAGAGCTTCTCTGTTCTTTTTAATTATATTTACAGTCATACCCCGACTTATGCGAATCTGGAGTTACATGGTTTCATATATGTACGTATTGCTGTCCCGCTTCATGCCTCACCACTAGTCGTATCTTTCTGGCACCGGCCACATTCACCAGTGTCGCACATGCTGTGAACAAGCACTGACGTGTTTTGCGCAGTCTCCATTCATACATGATTTTTATAGTTTACAAACCTTGCGATTGTTTAATGTTATGTTCTTGATAAAAATTTTATCACATAAAAAATAATAATGTCGTCCAAAGGAAACAAGTCCGATTCTTCTACTGCTAGCAAGAAAAGAAAAACATTGACTTTGGAAACAAAACTCAACATTATTAAGGAATTTGAAGGTGGAACGAAAATTTGTGAGCTAGCAAAGAAGTTTGATCTACAGGAATCCACAGTAAGAACAATCATAAAAGAAAGATTTACAGATTTTGGAGGACATAGATTCTAACGAGGCACGAATTGTAGCCACAAGGCAAGGAATAAAAAAATCGTTAGCTTGCTATGAAGAAATTTTGCATGACAAGAAAAAGACATTATGCCGTTAGACAAATCTATTAGATTTTATGAAACCATTGACATCGAAATAACTTTCTTTTTTTTTTATGTACGAAAAAACTACAATTATGATTATATTTCTTAAAAAATATAGGTGTTTTTGTAAAACTTTGGGTCCCAGTTAACTAATATTTTGTATGTTTGTATGCAAAATTATAACCGAGTTATGCGAATTCGACTTATGCGCTTTTTGTTGGTCCCACCTACCGCGTAACTTCAGGGTATGACTGTATATATATATATATATATATATATGAATTGGATGTGTTTCCAGACTGGATGCTTGTTTTCAGACTGTTTTCAGAGTAGAAATTCATACATGTTGCTTATGATCAGTTAATTTAACCTTGATCAAAAAGATTTTTTTTTTATAGACTAAATTTAAACTCATGTGTTACTTGGTAAACAAAATGATGTTGAACAAGCATTATACCAGTACCTTTCTTGAATGATTTTAGATAGAGCATGCATATATTTACTTCCTCTCTTCCCCCCCCCCCATCCCTAATCAACATTTCGTATTTGGTTGAGTTGAAAATTTGAAAAAAATCTTTCTTTTTTATCTACAGAACTTTTTCTTTCGAGATGTCTGATACTTGGAGTGACATTCAAGCCTTTAAATCTAGACAAAGTATTCTTCGAGAAAGACTTCAGAGACGAAAGAAGGAACGTGAGGGATTAATTGTAAGTATCAGTGATTTTGGAGGAACAGGCAGTCCAAGAAGTAACAGTCCTATCCCAAGTCTTCAGCAGACCGTCAAAGAAGAAACATCAGCCCCGTCCGATTTTAAAGTTTGAACCAGAGGGTGGAACAAAAATTATTATTATGCTTATGTGATGTATCACTTAATTTACCTACTGATTCTAGGTATTTGGCTTCTTCACTAACTAAATCTTTAAACAGAGATGTACCTCACATTGTTGTCGAAAATTTACTTCAGAAATTTGTTGCTCAAGAATTAATAAAAGTTACTGAAAAATTTACTCCTGAAGGCAAAAGCTGCATTGAAGTTTCTTCTGCAGAACATACTAAATTGCATGCTGTGTCAGTTGATCTTGCCAGCAGCCAAGATAATCCACACAAGGAGGATGATGATAATAAAAAACGAAAATGTGATAAATCTGATGATGATGAGCTAAATACAAAAAAAGTGAAAGTAGCAAATAAAAATGATACATCAAGAAAAAATGATGACAGTATTGAAAGTCTTTTATCTAAACCATCCACCAGAGAGAAAGAAAGTAAAAAAGTAGGAGAAGAAATTCTTGAGCTTCTGAGCAAACCCACAGCAAAAGAAAGATCCTTAGTTGAGCAGTTTCAGTCACAGGGAGGAGCCCAAGTACAGGAATTTTGCCCCCATGGAACAAAAGAAGAATGTACTAAAGTGTCAAATGTTACTGAACCATGTAACAAGCTCCACTTCAAAAAGATTATTCAACCTCATACAGATGAATCTCTTGGCGATTGTTCTTTTTTAAACACTTGTTTTCACATGGATACTTGCAAATATGTACATTATGAAGTAGACTATTCTACTGTTACAATTCCAGTTTCCAAATGTCAGAAGTTGGCAACACCACCCTCAAAAATAAATCATCATGATGGTAAACTTCCTGTTCTCTGTCCTGCACAGTGGATTCAGTGTGATTTACGATATTTTGATATGACTATATTGGGAAAGTTTTCTGTGGTAATGGCCGATCCACCATGGGATATTCACATGGAACTCCCCTATGGAACAATGTCTGATGATGAAATGAGGCATTTAAATGTCCCAAGCCTTCAAGATGATGGACTTATTTTCTTATGGGTAACAGGTAGAGCTATGGAGTTGGGTCGGGAGTGTCTTCAGCTATGGGGTTATGAACGATGTGATGAAATAATTTGGGTTAAAACAAATCAGTTACAAAGGATTATTCGAACTGGAAGAACAGGACATTGGCTAAATCATGGTAAAGAACATTGTCTGGTTGGTGTTAAAGGTAATCCAGAAGATATTAATCGTGGACTAGATAGTGATGTAATTGTAGCAGAAGTACGAGCCACTAGTCACAAACCTGATGAAATATATGGAATTATTGAAAGACTTTCACCTGGCACACGAAAGATTGAATTATTTGGTCGGCCTCATAATATTCAGCCCAATTGGATAACATTAGGTAATCAGCTAGATGGTGTTAGCCTTATTGATCATTCTTTAATCGATGAATTTCGGAAACGATATCCTGATGGTAATTGCATGAAAAAACCTGATTAAAATGGATTGTTAAATAAATGTAGATTTGTCATTTGATTATTGTAAACTGTGATTTATTATTTTAATTTGGAAATAAAGCAGTCATAATTTTTTTATGGAGTTGTTACTTTTAGTATTTTATTGTTAGTATTTAGCTGCCGGTGGAAGCTGTAAATTTATTGCACAGCCAAAGTAACAGTTCATAAATTTTTCGAAGGTGGCATAAACAGATTAGTCCATCCTCTCTCTCTCTCTCTATCTCTGTGGCATCCAAAAACTGCGCCCAGTGAAGTTATGCTTATCTGACTATGTAACATATAATCTAGATAGCCAATTTTGCTTTTATGAAGATCCCTAGACTGATGTTATATCCATGGCTTGAGAAATTATGAAAAATTCCTACTCATCATGCAAACAAAAAAAAAGTACTCACCCAAGACCCTTCCCCTTATGTCCCAATAGGTCAGTAGGCATTCCATGAACTGATTAGTGGTGCTGTATTTTCTTAAAGTTAAACATTTTCTTTACAATATATTCTGTTTAGCTGCATCTGCAGCTACTCACAGCTAGCAAAATCTCATTGCCATGGGCAAGCAATGGCATTTTTATTTTATAATAATATCACTATGATGGGACTGCTATGAGTAAAATAGTATATGGTAATCATCTGTGACTAACAAAAATTTACATATTTAGGAATCTTGTTTCTAGAATTGTTTTAGATTCCAAAGTTCAAAGATGTTATGTTGGTTATAGCATAAATTAAAGATACCAAGAAATTTTATACTTGATTTCCTTTATCCAAGTGTAACCAAATAAGTTGGCTTACACTTGGTCCTGAAAATACTTCAGGCACAAACTTTGTTTGCTTACACTTCGATAAAGGATTAAACTAAGTATATAATTTCTTTAATTTCTTGGTATCTTTAATTTGTAGTATAACCAAGTGGAAAAAATACTTACTCTAAAGCCCAAACAACTAATTTTAAGATGTCTGCCAAGGAGCAGTAAACTATCAGACCATTGAGAAAACTCTGGAAAAGATAAAGGTTGTTTTGTGTAATAATTACAATATTATTTGTATTTTGGTAAAAATTTCATTTATTTTTGATAGCTGCTAAGTGCTTTAGATTATTGTAGAACATTGTGGGTTGTTAGTGCTGCTTTTCCTAAACTTGTACCCTGTATTCAGCGAAAAACAAAATGGCAGTACTAATGAGATCAGCAGCTTGCAAAGTTTTATAACACGGTGATGGCTGAAAAGGGTAATGGGTTTACAGTGATACTGCTGGACCTGGCAAAGGCATTTGACAGGATACCACATGGAATTCTAATCCATAAACTACAACATATGGGAATGGATATAGGGTTGGTGAGATGGATAGGTGGGTCGTTGATGGAGAGATATCAAAGAGTAGTTTATTCAGGAGTAGAGTCCAAAAGACAGCCTGTAACTAGTGGTGTGCTGCAGGGTTCTGTTCTTGGACCACTGCTGTTTAATATGTTCATTAACAATATAGGGAAGGATCCAAGAGAAATAGTTCATTTGTTTGCTGATGATGCAAAGTTGGGTAGGGCAATAGTGAATGCAAAAGATGTCAAAATCTTGCACGACGACTTGGATAGATTGGAGTTCTGGGCTAAGGAGAATGGATTTTAATTTAATGTGACAAAATGTAAGGTTATGCATTTTGGGGTGAAAAGATTAGCAGTATACCACATTGGTGGAACTGTACTCCAGGAGATTGATCAGGCCAGGGACTTGGGAGTGTTGGTGGATACGGAGATGAAGTTTAGGGGACACATTGCAAAAGTAGCTAAATTAGCTCATCAACTCACTTGGTTGTTGAAAAATACCTTGATGAGCAGAGACAAGCAAGTTATTGTACCTCTGTACCGAGCCTTGATAAGACCTCATATCGACTACTGTGCCCAGATATGGTCACCTAGGTTATTTCTTGATGGGGGAGGAGGTGGAGAGGATCCAGAGGCGAGTGACTAAGATGATAGCAGATCTATGGAATGAACCATATGAGAATAGGTTGAAGATTTGTGGAGTACAGAAATTAGTTGATAGGCAGAAAAGGGGAGATATGATTGAGACATTCAAATTGCTAAAAGGTTTCTATAGGATTAATTCAGAGAATATTTTTGAGATCAGGACTGGTGGTGGGAGAACTAGGGGACACCTATGGAAGCTGGGCAAGAGTGTGGTTAGCAGGGGTGTTAGAGCTGGGTTCTTTACTTTTAGAGTAGTAAATGAGTGGAATAAGCTGCCAGAGTCTGTTGTGGGTGCTATGACGGTGAGTGAGTTCAAGGCAAGGTATGATAGATACTGTGAGAATGTCGTATAGTTGTTGGACGTGATGTTTAGGGCCTCCCTCGATGAGTCTAAGGACTCCCTGGAGTCGCCCGTAATAATAATAATTGTGCAGATTTTTGAAAATGATGTCTTGAGTGTAGCATGTATGAGTGGAGGATTGTTTATGGAACGACCTGAACAGGAGAAGGTAGGGGGTCTGTAGAGTGTGTGTGATATTTTGTTAGTCTGTGAGTTATCAGTAAATGTGAAAGATTGTTGGTACCAAAGCAATCACGATTACACTTATAAAAGAGAATACAAATGACAGTACAAAAGTGAATGTGATGGTGGAAGAGGAAAAAAGTATGAATGAATGGAACAAAAGCAAGTAAGGCTGCAGGAGCAAAAGAAAGTACAAATGATGGAATGAAAGCATGCAGGGTTCTGGGAGCAGAAGACAATGAAATTGCTAGGGTGCAACATTTGAAGAATGAATTTGACTGGGATGAGGAATATGTTCAATGAGATTAGATGTTGGATAAGAATGAAGGAGTGCAGAAGGATAGAATGAAAAAATATATATATAAAAAAAAGATGACGAATGACTATAGTGGCGATGTGGAAATTCCATTATTAAAAGTCTGGTGAATGAAAGCCTTTCCAGAGTCTGTTTTCTGGAAGGAAAGATTGAACAAGAATGAATGCTTTGGATAAGAGAAGTAAGGGAGCCAAAGAGCCAGTGATGATTGTGGGAATAAATAATTTGCTTGGACAGAAAAATTTGCAATGGATATTAGGAGGTTATAGAGCAGAGTGAAAGATAACACCATGGCAAGGGCAAGTAAGGTTGTCAGTGTGTTGACAAGATATGACAATGATAAGATGGCAAGCAAGAATCATGGATGATATGATACCAGAGCTGTGTGAGTAAAAGGGAGTGCAGTGTTTTTTATTGAGTGAGATGTATTAAGGGGAAGGATTTGTACAAAAGTGATGGATTGCGTTAAAATGGATTTGGTGTGAGTCAGCTTAAGAGACTTGCAAGAAACAAGTATATGGAGTGATGTGAACAAGAGATTAGAATGAATGAGGTGATGTGAAAAAAGTGGAACAGGTGAGACTAAAGTGTTTGTGAATAGAAAAAAGGTGTGAGAGATGAGAGTGAGAGAACAGGAATGCTAGATGGATAGGGAAATGGGGTTGGGAGTTAGGCTGGACAGGAAGACACAACGATACATACCAGGCTGCACCCGAGTATTTGAGTCCAAGTAGATGTATAGAGTAGTGTTGCCAAATGAAAATGACTAAAAACAGCTAAATTTAAAAAAAAAAAAAAAAGCTAAAAAGGAGTTGAAAATAAAATTTGAAGCTAAAATTTTAGAAGTAGTAGCAGATACTTTTCAGTTATTTTACTCAAGATGAAGTGGTACTTGCATTTGAGTGGATAAAATATTTTTCAAGTGGTCTTCTGTGCTTAATTCATCTGCGTTTTCACATAAATTTTCAGCTTTATTATATGTGGCCATCGTTCCAATATTACTCAGTACAGATGCTGGTAAATGATAGTCTTTACAGTACTTGTTACTCAGGAGGCCATACTTGACTGACAAAACAGCTGTCAGTATTGGCAATTCCATCTCGTTTCTTAATTTAGTTTTAACTACATTCATGGAACTAAAAATTAGTTCAATTTCCATATTAGAATTTGGCAGTATTAATAAATTTATTGCACATTGAGCAATTTCTTTAAATGGATTCATTCTAAATGCATCTTTGTATTCTCGTACTTCAGCTCAGAAAAGCTCAGTGTTTTCTATATTTCTCCATTTATTTAAGTGGATTGTATTGTACTGGTATTCAGCAGCAGCATCTTTTTCTGCTTTCAGCATTATTTCTAAGATGGGAGTAATGGGTTCTTTTATATGTTTTAGGGTATTGTCAACAGAAAAAGAAGACATCATTCTTAAAATATTCAAGTTTTCAGACAACCTTTGTTTAAGCTGTTTGAAGAGACCAAAAAGAAACTGTCTTGTTCTATTCTAAGATTGTGCTCATCATTTTGTGTTATTTTCTTTTGTATCGTCAACTCTGAAATTTTTCTTTCAAATCTGTAAAAGATTTGGTTTGGGATTCAAATAGTCATCAATCTTTGACTCTAGAGGATTGACTGTGGATGATGGTAGCACTAACGTATTAGCAATGGAGTAAATCAAATGAGAAAGGTCTTCAAATAATCTTGTCAAAAAATAAAGAGTACAACAGATTCCTTTCATCTTTGTACATCTCCCACAAAATTTGAGCTTTGTAACATTTCTCAGTCAGACTGAAAGTGAGTTTTTTTGAAGTAAGTTTTTCATTCCAACTACTAGCTGAGAATTCTGTCTACTGCAGGTTCAATGAAGAGCCACCTCATTGCATAGTTGTTTACAATTTTCAGGGGAGCATCATTTTCATTGATAGTTTGATGCAGCTCTTTGTATGCTACTTGTCTTGAAGAAGAATGCAAAAACCACTTATACACTATCTGATCAAAAGTATATGGACAACCCCTCTGTAATTCGTAAACTGATGTCTAGATGTCACTACGACCTCATTTACTGAACTTTGTGTTGAGTTCAGTGTTAAGAAGTATGAGCAGAATGGGTAGGTCAAGGGAGCTCAGACTTTAAATATAGACTAGTTATTGGTTGCCACATCAGTCTGTCAGAGACATTTCAACCCTCCTCAAGTTGCCCAAGTCAACAGTTGGTGACGTGATTGTGAAGTGGAAATATGAAGGCACAACCACAACAAAACCAATGTCAGGTAGGCCGTGTTTAATGACAGACAGGGACCGTCAAGTATTGAAGAAGGTGGTTCATGGAAATTGCCAGACATAGAGTGAAATAATCACCTGGGAATTCCGTATTGTTACTAACTGTCCAGCCAGCACCATGACTGTGCGTCGAGAGTTAAGAGGAATGGGGTTCTGTGGTCGAGCATCTGTCCATACACCAGACATTTCTCCTGTCAATGCTAAGTGCTGCCTGTAGTGGCATAAAGAGTGATGCCACTGGACAACTGGAAATGTGTGATTTAGAGTGATGAATCATGCTTTACCATGTGGCAGTCCGATGGGAGGGCCTGGGTGTGGCGAATGCCTGGAGAACGATTCCTACAAGCATGTGTAGTAGTGAAATTTGGAGGAGGTGGCGTTACAGTGTGGGGATGTTTTTCATGAAATGGACTTGGCCCTCTCGTAACACTACAGAAATCTAAATGCGGAAGGGTACAAGGACATTTTGACCTGTTGTGTACTGTCTATGGTAGAAGATCAATTCAGTGATGACTATTGTCTGTATCAGCATGACAATGCTACCTGCTAATGTTCAAGAAATGGACTGGCCAGCCCAGAACCCTGATCTGAATCCCATAGAACACCTTTGGGATGAATTAGAACACCATATCACGAACTGCTTTGGCTACAGCTCTTCAGGAAGAATGGGCTGACATTCCTCCAGAGATGTTCTGACACTTGGTAGAAAGTCTCCCCAGCAAAGTTAGAGCTGTCATAGAAGCAGAGGGTGGACCCACCCTGTATTAATGTCCATTACTGGAGAGTCTGATTATAGTTTTGAGTAGGTGTCTGGATACTTTTGATCAGATAGTGTACATTTCAGCAACTAAAAATTTGAATTTTCTTGGAAGATTCTGCACAAGTGTGTATGCCATTCATTGCCAGTTGCAATGAATGGCATACACATCTAATTAAATAGGGACTATATGCCTTCAGTTGTTCATAAATGCCGTTATTGACACCAACCATAGCACTGGCATTGTCTGTACCAATTGCAATGAGATTTTTAATGTCCAGTTTCTTGGTTAGGAGTTCTTTTTTCAGCAGCCACAATACTACTACTAGCATCACTTTTCTAGAACCACCATGCTCAGAAATGTATGCATAATTTTGAATTTCTTGATATAATAAATGAAGGCAATTCCTAAAATCTTATTCACTGTGATATTATTTGATTCATCTATTGGCAAGCTGAAATTTCCATCTAAAATATCTGCAATTAGATCTTCAAAATGCTCATTTAGAATATTTTTTTACAATTGCAGAGCACTTGGTTTGGTGCATTTTTACCTTTGGCCTAATTTGACTGTCTGGGATGATATTTTTGCAAAGATCTATCAGATGATCGCAACTGTTCAATGATGAATGACAACAAAGAACTAATGCTAAGCTGCCTTCAAAGTTTGTTGTCTCATCAGACTTCTTCACAAGCATATTTGTAATAGGAACAGCCTTATATGGAACTGCAGCAAGATATTTCTTAGTTTCACTATGCTTTACAAGCTAACAATATTTAGCAGCTATATCACATCTGCAAAATTTACTAAACATTCCCATTTAAGCCACTCCCTCCTAAATTTTTGCTTGTAAGCTTTATTTGTCTCTTTGCTCATTTTTGAAGAAGGGTGTGCAACTGTTTACTGCAACGAATCAGTCTGAAAACTTTCCCATTCGCTATTGTTCACCATGGGTTGCCCCATGGCAACCAATAACTACCAACCAGAACACTGTTCAACAACAACTATTGATAGTGATCCTATCAATTTCAAGGTGGCAGACTGTTGGGCCAGGTGACTGACGTCATTGCGTGTTTGAAACATGTATGATAATAGCACCAAATGTACAATACAATTCTTTATCAAATGCGAACATCTGAAAACTTTCTTTAAGATTAGGTTATAAAAACAACTAAAAAGAGCTGAAACAAATTCTGAAGGAGCTAGATTTGGAGCTAGGGAAGAAAAAAAGGAGCTAGAACTAACTCCCCCCAAAAAATAGCTAAATTGACAACACTAGTATAGAGTAAATGGTAGTGAGAGGTGATTGGGCATGACCGGGTGTGAAGAATTTACAGCGAACAGGTGATATGGGCTGGACTGGTTATAGACAAAAGTTAATTGCTGTTCTTATTTTTTGAATGCCAAGAGCATCAGAAATAAAGGATTTGAAATTGTTGCCTTGGTTGAGTTTATTTACCCAAAAAATTGTTGGAATAAGTTAAACAAGGTTGGATGAGAATGATATTCTTTCCGTCCACACAAAAACATCGTTTTTTTTTGTGTGTGTGTGGACGGAAATTAAGTCTCCACAAGGTGGAGATGTAAAATCTTCAGGCATTATGGTATGAGGTGGAGATGGACAGGAAGACATTTAGTCAGATGTCAACTATAGGATATGTGGAGGGTTGTGTTGTTCAAAGTGTATAACACCAGCCATATTCCTACTAAACACATAACAAAACCTTAAAACCTTCTGAGAGTGAAGGTCTTGTTTTGGCTGAGATTTAGCCTGTTCCCCTGAATGAACCCACTGCCTTCACTTCTTAACATTCTTGTAAAGTGTCCACTTTTCATCACTGGTGACTACACAACTCAGAAACGGAGATTGACTTCGAAGATGAAGAGCAGTGAAGATGTTGAGCACTGCTCTTCTTTGATTGTTGTTTGTCAGTTTCTGAGGAACCCACTTGCTGAGCTTAGACACTATTCGAAGTTCTTGCAAATGGGGATGGATGGTCGATGACAATGAATTAAGATCTTTTGCTAAATCTTCAAAAGTTGTATTGGCATTTCTTGCAATACTGGCTTCCAGCATATCATTAGAGAGACAGGGCACCCAGAGTGAGTCTTTCTAGCTAAAGTCTCCTGTTGAAATTTTTGGAACCATCGCTGACACATTCAAAACATCACCATACACTTCTTTTGCATTTTACACAGTGGTGGCAGCATTGTTGCCTTTTTTGAGCTCATAAAGCATGATGTGCCTAATGTGCTCTTCAGTGACCATAGTAATAAAGGAGTATTTAAACAGTAACTTATGTTTTGTTTAGCTGCTTAGCAGTACTTATAAAGCTTTAAAGATTCATGTTTAGACAAGCTGAGACATGTTTAAGCAAGTACAGGATAAAAAATGATATTACTACTTTTGGGATGACCTGATAGATTGGAATAAAGAGGTAACATCTGGGAATAATGAAAATTTCTTTGAGTTATTGAGAGACTATCTTAGGCAGCATGTAATGGAAGGTGCACAAGGATCAAGAATCTTAGAGCTAATCGTTGCACAAGATGATGTGATTCTGAATGGAGTGTTGCATTTTCTTTCAGTTGACAAGAGAACATGAATTAATCCCCTGGGTGCTGGTCATCCATATTATTATTATTATTATTATTATTATTATTACGGGTATCTCCATGGAGTCAGTAGACTCATCGCGGGAGACCCAAACTAGCAAAACAATATCTGTCATATCTCTTCTTGAATTCATTTACAGACGAAGAGCTCACAACTAAGTCAGGCAATGAATTCCACTCATTCACCACCCTCCAGGCAAAAAACCTTGTTCTGACACCTTTGTTAACCACACTCTTCTTTAATTTCCAGAGATGACCTCTTGTTCTTCCATCACTTTCACACAGCTGAAACATTTCCCCTGCATCAATCCTATAAAAACCTTTTAGTAATTTGAATGTTTCTATCATATCCCCTCTTCTTCGCCTATCAACCAATCTCTGCAATCCACAAGCTCTCAATCTATCAATGTAAGGAGCATTTTTTATATCACTCACCAACTTGGTCACTCTTCTCTGAACCCTCTCCACAGCCTCCTCATCTCCAAGGAATCCAGGTGACCAGACCTGAGCACAGTAATCCAAATGTGGAAGTATCAATGCTTTATAAAGGGGAATAATAACCTCTTTATCTCTGGATGTCAGTGTGTTCCTCAACAACCAAGTAATCCTATGTGCAATCTTGGACACCTTAGCAATGTGTCCTCTGAACTTCATATGAAGACTTCTCTGAAGGAAAGATACATGGGCAACTTCAAGATTGATGATTATGAAAAGCTTAGTTTGGAGCTGTATCATGGAATGAGGAGTTAAGTGAAAAAGGAGATAAATGCTGCTGTAACAGATTCAAAGTTAGGTTTAATTGAATGAATAGAGCATAGAAAAATAATTAACATAAGTTTTCATATATTTTGTCTGTCACAGAGACATTGTCAAGGATGCAATGTTATATTAAAATTGAAATACATATATAAACATGCAAAACAATATGTGGAGAAGTTAGAGGTGTCCCCTCATATGACAACTCCTTTGAAGGGCACCTACTATTGGTATTGTTGGGCAGAAGGCCTAAGAATTATTGTTTTCTAAATCTTGGGACATTTAGCACTTTAACTTTACTGAAAAATGTTTTCCTTCCTGACATCATTGGTCTCTTTAGTTTTGCCAGTATGCATGGCAAAATTATTTCACATGGGAAGATACCATGTATAAACAGATAGAAGATACAGCAGTAGGCTTTTCCTTTCTCTAGCCAATTTCTGTGTTGAGCATTTTGGTAAACTATGTTCTTGATACTGGTTTTCCCAAACCTATCTGGTTAAGATATATATGGATGTGGTCTCTATTTGGCTGCATGACTCAGATACGTTAAACTCTTTCTTCCTCCACCTCAGAATCCCATTCACTGTAGAAAAAGAAAATATGTCTGCCTTTTTTACTTTAATCACATGTCTTCCCAGTGGCACCCTTTCTTTTTCAGTTTACAGAAAATCCACCCACATAGGTAGATACATATATAAACTTTCCCATCATCCTCCCTCTCATCAAAATAGTGCTATTAAAACTTGTCAACAGAACCTCCAACCTGTGTTCCAACTGGGCTTCCCTCACAGCTGAACTCTTCTATATTTGCCAGACCTTGCTGTCTACAGTGCCAAAAATTTTACCAAATTAATTCCTCCCATTTCCTTCAACATAAAGATTGCAATAATACTATTCCCTATATTTGGGGCACATCAGAAAAAGTAGTCATAACTCTAAAAAAACAAAAGGTATATAATCTTTCAAATCCCATTTGAAATTGACCTCATTTGTCTGCTCTTTTGTGTTCAGGGTGTTTATAAGGCTTCTTGTTCTTGCAGCTATGGTCAAGCTAGATATACATCTGCTGCCATAACTGTGGTCAGTCAGCTCTAGCTGACTAGGCCTTGGATATCTTGCACCAAATCTGGTGGAATAAATTACTATGCTTCACTGCAGCAAATGCAAACTTTAAAGACGTTTTTAGAATCAGTAGCAGATTTAAAAAAATTACCTAATCTAAATAAATATGATTGTGTTTAACTTCCCAAGATTTGGGAAACATTAATTTTTAGGCTTCCTGCCCAACAGCTAATGCTAGTCAACAGCATCCAGTACAGAATACCCCCCATCCCCCCTCTACCCTTATAGGACTTTAGTCTTCTAGTCTAACTATATCCACTTATTGTGTTGTGTATTTTTTTAATATTTACAATTTTATTACCATTTTAATATGATGTGTCTCCGACTGAGATGAAATATATACATAGGAACAATTAAAGTTGTTTAATTATTTTTCTAGGCTGTATTCATTCCATTAGATCTATGAGTTTAAACCAGCACCTAAGCTAAAATATGTACTTTAACTGATATCTAACAACATAGAATGCATTTTGAAGGTCAAAAGGCTGAATAAGGCAGGTGCCAAATGGATGAATAAAGGAGTTGTACATGAAATCTGGATGAAGGCATTGTGGAGGCAACATAAATTAAATAATTGTAATAATCAGCTGCATGAAGAGTATAAAGAGCAGGCCATGAAGGTGGCTCATTTAGTATGATGAGAAATTATCAAATTAGACCAAGAAAAATCCTAGTGAGTTAAGTTAAGGGGATAAAAATCCCTTATTGTTTTTCAGCCAGTAAGTGAAACTAAGATCGAAAACTACGATCTGAACGTTTCATGCCGATGAACTGTCGGCGGATCCAAGCGTAAGTGACCACTTGGTAGTGCCACACCACGGCAACTCGTTGCAAAGCTGGAGCAAGTTCCCTCACTATTCTTGATATTTTCTCATAATGTAAAAACACACAGCTCCTAGGAGTTGTAGTACTGTTTTACATTATGAGGAGAGGTCACTACCCAGACCGGTTTCAACCTTTTTTGAGGTCTCATCAGTGAGTAGCTAGACCTAGAATATCAGAGTTTAAGTGAAAAGAACTTACATACTTTTGCTATACGATTGCCAGAAAGGTGTGTCACTATATTATATTATAACATATTATAACTAAGATGAAAAGCCAAAACGGCTATTTTTTTCCTGGCGAGGTTGATAAGTTAAGGGGATAAAAATCCCTTATTGTTTTTCAGCCAGTAAGCATCGAAAACTATGATCTGAACGTTTCATGCCGACGAACTGTCGGCAGATCCAAGCGTAAGTGACCACTTGGTAGTGCCACACCAACCACACTTAGCCGACGAACTGTCGGCTAAGTGTGGTTGGTGAATCACTTCCATATGGCTGGGGGAACGTTTCATGCTGACGAACTGTCGGCAGATCCAAGCGTAAGTGACCACTTGGTAGTGTCACACCAACCACACTTAGCCTACAGTTCGACGGCATGAAACGTTCAGATCGTAGTTTTCGATCTTAGTTTCGCTTACTGGCTGAAAAACAATAAGGGATTTTTATCCCCTTAACTTATCAACCTCGCCAGGAAAAAAAAAATAGCCGTTTTGGCTTTTCATTTTAATCCTAGTGAGTTCTTTTGATATGTGACAAGTAAAAGAAAGAATGTTTATAGTGAGATGTTAATTCGTCTGGTGACTGGTTGAGTTCCCTTTGTACAATCTGTCTCCAAATGATTCTATTTCTAGAACATAGTAGTGAAGCTGGGGAATTTGCCTCTTTCTTTTAAGGAGCTGAGCCAACTTTTCCTCTGTCTTCCAGGTGGGCACTGTTTTCCTGTTCTTCCATTTAGCACGATGTTTTGAAGTCTGTGAGGCAGTATTCTCTGGACATGACCAAACCATCAGAACCGTTATTGAAGAATAATGTCTGTGAGGTTGTTCTGGTAGTTGAGATCATTCTTTACTTGTTCTGTCGTTTTATGTTCAGTCCAGTGTATTTTGTTTATTTTTCTTAGGCATTTCCCCTCGAATGCACTTATTTTGAGAAGTAGTTCCTTCTTAGTGAGTCACCATGAATCACTTCCATATGTTGCTGTAGGGATGATCATGGCTTTGAATAGTTTGATTTTAAGATATTTCGAGAGTTCGTTATTGTTCCATATTTTGTTTAATTTATTCGTGTTTGACCATCCAATATTAATTCTGTTTTAATGTTTCACTGCTGTCCAAATTGTGTGTAATGGTGCTTCCTAAGTAGACAAAGGATTTTGCTTGTTCTAGGGTTTTGTTCTCCAGTGTTATTGAGATGTTTTCAACTTCTCTTCCTATTTTCATTATTTTGGTCTTTCTGCTGTTGATCCTCCATTCCAAAGTTTTTACATGTTTCATTTAAAAGATGGGTTGTTTTTTCTAATTGTTTCATACACACAAATCTTATCATTTGATTTGGGTCTCCTCGCGATGAGTCTTCAGACTCCATGGAGATGCCTCGAAATAATAATAATAATAATCTGCATATTTGATATAGTTGATGTTTCTTCCATTTATATTTATTCCTGGTTCATTGGAGATTTCTTTGCATATTTACTCTAGGTGTATGTTGAATAAGTGCCGTGCAAGTGGGCATCCCTGCATAACTCCTTTTTCTATCTTAAATTCTTCTGTTTTTATATTATTAAATTTGATGAGTGCTTTTGTGTCTTTGTAAAAGTTTGAAATGAAGGTCAACAATTCAGAGTCTATTGATTTAGAGTTTAGGATATTGATCAATTTGTCTCTGTCTATGGAATCAAAGGCTTGTTTAAAGCCAATGAAGCTGCAATACAGTAGATTGTGTTTCCAGTATTTTTCTGCTATAGTATTAAGCATGAAGATTTAATCAGTTGTGGGTCTGAAACCAGCTTGTACCTCTTTGACAATTTCTTTCATTAATTTATGCATGCAGTTTTGTATAATGGGTGCGACATAAAGGACGTCAGCGAATCTATTCGAGTGCAAAAACAGAGGGTGAAAGAGATGATAATCGTGGTAGGAACAAATGATTTGAAAGAGGACAAAATGGAAATAATAGAGGATGTGAGGGAATTACTTGAGGTAGCAAAAGAGAAGAGTGAGAGAGTTAGGATGGTGAATATCTTACCGCGGTATGACAGCGAAGTGTTTAGAAGGAGGGCCATAATTGCCAATGACTTTATGTGTGGGTTATGCATGGAGAGTGGTGCGGAATTTGTGGAATGAGTTTGATGGGCGAAAGGACTTATATAAGATGGATGGGTTACATTTGAATGGAGTTGGTGTACAGAGGCTTGAAAAAGTGTTGATGTATGATGTGGAAGTGGATGTACAGACTCAGGGAAACTAGATTTATTAAGGGGGGGGGAGTAGATATGCAGACTTTAGGGAGGCAGTTGAGTGTATGAATGAGTATATTATGCCCGAGCGAGTATGAAGGACAACAAATCAGAGTGGGATAGTTAGTATAAGGCATCAAAGTAGGGATGGGACAAATGGGCTTCTGCAATTCTTGTAAACTAATGCCAGGAGTATTAGGAACAAGAAGGAAGAGTTTTTGGCCTTGGTTGGCACTTCCAGGCCACAGGTTGTTGGTATTAGTGAAACATGGCTGACAGAAGATGATAAAGCTAGTGGGATTGAATGCGACGGGTATAGCGTGTTCAGGAGTGACAGGGTGAATAAAAAGGGGGGAGGAGTGTTATTGATGATAGCTGATGAGCTGCAGCCAAGGAGTATAGAAGTTGAACTGCAGGATGGGGAAAAAAGCACATTTGAGGCAGTTTGGTGTGAGATAGAATCTAGCAGAACAAAATATACAATTGGGTGCTGCTATAGACCGGGTGATGGAGTGGATAGTGGGGATAGTATGCATAAGCAAATAGAAGAAATGAGTGGAAGGAGGGTAATTATTATGGGTGATTTCAATTATGGTAACATTGACTGGAAAGAGGAGAGGGCACATGGGAGGAAGGAATTGGATTTTATGCGGTTATTAAGGGACAACTATCTACGGCAACATGTATTGGAAAATACCAGGGGGCAGAGAGTGCTGGACCTAGTAATTGCAACTGAGAATGTGGCTGTAATGAACATGACCATGTTGCCACCAATTGGTGAGAGTGACCATAAGGTCATGACTTGGGAGGTGGCTAAAGGAGTGGAATTTACAATTAAGACAGGGTACATGTGGAATTACCGGGCTGGTAAGTGTGACAAGCTTAGGTGTGTGCTTGGCTCAGTGCCATGGCATGTAAAACTGCAAGGGCTGGATGTTGATAGTGCATGGGAGGTGGTTAAGAACTGTTTGCAGGAGGCAATGGTTGACTGTATACCAAGAGTCCTAATAATAAATCAAGTAGGGGTTAAATGGATGAATAACACTATTAAGCTTGAGCTGCAAAAAAAGAAACAATTGTGGAGGGAATTTAAGGAGAAACATGAGCATCAGGCACAGGAACAGTATAAAGCTCAGGCCAGGATGGTAACAAGGGTGATAAGAAAAGCAAAAGCGGATTACGAAAGAAAATTGGCCATGCAGGCTAAAGAGAATCCCAAACAGTTTTTTCAATATGTTGCAAGTAAAAGGAAAAATGCTCATGGTAGAATAATCTTAAAAAATGCTGAGGGTAGGGAGGTAACCGAATCAGTCAATATTGTGGAATTACTGAGCGAGCACTTTGCAAGAGTATATCATCCAGGTGGTGACTTTGCAGGAATGGAAGAACCAACAGCTTATACTGGAATTGTGATGAATGAAGTAGAGTTAACTTCCAGTCCTTAGGTATTTCTCCTGAGAATAAAATTTGGTTAAAAAGATTCAATTAAATATTTTATAGTTCCTTGGCCTCCGTGTTTCCAGAGTTCAGTAAGAATTTGGTCAATTCCAGGAGTTTTGGATGATTTCATTTGGTTTATTACTTAAAGTAGCTCATCGTTTAGGATAGCAGGTGCTCTTTCTTTTTCTTTGCCAAAGAAACCAAGCACGAATCCCATGCTTGGTTTCTTTGGAATAACGTTTGGTAGTATTCTTTCCATATTTTTGTATATCTTGAATTGCACCGGTTTTCATATTATTAGAATCTTTCATTTTTGAAGTAATGTTATTGTATTCTTTGGTTAGACCTTTTATTATTTTGTAAATAGTTTTAGTGTCATGCTTTTTATTTGCTTCCTCACATTGTTTTACTTTTTCTTTACACATTCTGTCGATTTTATTTTTTAGCTTTTTATAGTGTTGTCTGATTTCTTTGGAGTTATTTTGATTTAATGTGTTTTTAGCCTCTCTTTTCTTCTAGGAGTTTTAATATTTCAGGGGAGATCCAATTGTTATTTGGTTTAATGACCGTGCCTAGAATCTTGATAGCTGTGTTTTTGACTATTCTTCTTCCCTGGTTCCATGCAGTTTCTATTAGCAAAGGGTATGTTTTGCAGTTCTGTTTCTATGGCATTCTCATATAATTTATTTATATGTTCTTCATTTATTTTGCTTATGCCAATTAAGTTGCAGTTGTTCTTTGAGATGTTATTTTTGAATATTAATTTAATATTTGCTGAGAGGACACTTTTTTTAGTAATCAATGATGTTCAAGTATGGGAAGGCTGGTGGTAGAATTGGGCGTTGGAAATGAATAGATTATTTTGTTTGCAGAATTCAAGTAGTTTTTCTCCTCTATTATTTCTCTCATCTATTCTAAATTTTCCCATGACACCATTCATATCTGGTGAGTATTTCCTTATTTTGGAGGAGTTGAAATCTCCCATGACTATTAAGATAACGTTTTTATTAGTTTTGTTTATGAGGTCTTGTAGTTTGTGATAGAAGGCATCTATTTCTTCATCATCATGTGAATGGTCTGATGCATAGATCTGGATTATTTTTATGTATATTCCCTCTTCCTTAGCTTTCATTCTAATTGAGATCATTCTTGGTCTGTGTGGCTCAATGGCTGTGATGGATTTTAAAAAAGGTATTTTTTACTAACAAGCCAACTTCTTCTCTGTGGTTAAAAATGGTAGATTGGTATCTGCTACAAAGGTTGTAGTTAAGGTATTTAATTTATCAGGGTATTTCATCCTCATCAGTGTGACAAAAAAGAAGCTCAAGTGGAGAGCTTCTCTTTAGTTTACTTAATTTCCAGGGCACCCCTGGACGTCATGTTTTATCAATTTACTTATCTACTACAAGGTAACAAATGCATGTAGTTTAACTTATCCACTTTTGCAAAGTCTTTTGATAGATTATCACATGACAAGTTGGTAACTAATTGGAATGGATGGGATTAGATACTAGATTACTGAGTTGGATAGGTATAGGCTGTCAGGTATCAGCAATAGTATAGGAACTGACACTGAGGAGTTCACAAGGGAGCCAGCTGCAGAATATATTACCATATTGTCAGACTAAAAAAAAAAGTGCAAAGCTAAAGATTTGCTAAGAATGCCCACCAGAAACCTGGTTATGTAATAGTATCTGCAAGTTGTTTATGGGGCTTGGTATCTCAAAATAAAGAAAGTCACTAGTGGTTGTGCTGCAGACGTCTGTTTTAGGGCCATTGTTTAAGTTGTATATTGATGATATTCAGATTGGTTTAACTGGAAATATGCAGCTTTGCAGACGATGGAAAATTGGAAAACTCAAATCTCTACAAAAAGATTTGAACAAATTCTGTGAGTAGGCAAGTGATTGGATTGGTCAGTTCATTGTTGCAAAGTGTAAGGTTCTGAAACTTAGTAGGCAAAGGAGGGTGCAAAGTATTCACTTGGTGGAAAAATTTTGAAGGAGGTAGTGGGGGGGGGGGGAATGAGAGATCCAGTTAGTGGTAATGGATTGACCTGAAGTTTAGGGGATCACATTGCATAAGGCACATCAGATTGAAACCCCCCCCCCAATATCTATGGTCTTCTCAAGATGCACAAATCTAGTTATCCACTATGTCCAGTAGTTGATTGCATCAGCTCTCCTACCTATATAGCGAAAGAATTTTTGAATTTTCTTCAAAACCTCACTGGCCAAACAAACTCTTATATTAAACAGTTTTGGCTTCAAGGAGAAAATTAAAGATATTTTATTAGACATATGAAGAGCCAAAGGCTTCAATTCGGCGACTTCAATTTGTTGCCAAATTGAAGCCTTTGGCTCTTCATATGTCTAATAATTTATTAGGACACCTCTCGGCAATACTCATAGAAGGGTGGTAAGTTCTGTTCGCTACAAACTTAATATTAACCTAGGTCTACCTACTCACTGATGAGACCTCAATAAAGGTTGAAACCGGTCTGGGTAGTGATGACCTTCTCTCATAATGTAGAACAGTAATACAGCTCCTAGGAGCTAAGTTCACATTATGGGTAAATATCAAGAATAGTGATCGGAGCTTGCTCCACCTTAGACATGAGTTGCCTCAGCTTGCACTACCTTAAGGGTCAGTTGCTGCAGTATCCAGGTATTTGCTTACGCTTGGAATCGCCGAACTTTATATAGTTTCTACTATATTCGGCATGAAATTCTTTGAGTTTTTTATTCGCCTAAGAAACGATATGGGATATATATCCCTTAACTTAAACAAGTTAAAGATATTTGTTTGCTGGACTCTGAAATTAGGATTTCTTTTGATATAGTTTATTTACAAACATACTGTTCCAAGAAACTTCAGTTTTGATATGACAATTTCCCAGATGTTAAGTTGTTTAAATTTACTGGCAACTAAAATAGGCCTTGGAAGTTTCCTGAGAAAGGCCTATAAAGCACTATTTAATATTACAAAATATTAAAAAAAAAATTTTTTTTTCTGACCTATTACAAATATCCTCATTATTTATGTTATCTTTTTTTCAAATGGCATTAAAATTTATTTTGACACTAGTTCATTAACAATATCTTTTTCATTTATTTTATTGAGTAAGTCTTTTTTTTTTTTTTTTTTTTCGTGATATTAACATGATCAAGATATGATTGTCTAAGACACTTCTGCAGTCTAGTTAAGATATATTTTAGCGCAGGATTCTTGGGTCGAAGATGTTAATATAAATATATCGTTATGGGCAAAAAATGCAAATGTATTTCAATGTTTGAGAGTGCAAATGCAAATTAAATTTAGTCCTAATAATACATTATGCAGATTTTGTAGGATTTATAGTTTTTGATATCTAACAGTTTCATTGAAGTTATCATCTTTATCAGTATCAATATTTCAATGCAATACATCTTTGGTAAATGATGAACTGAATTTGCTCCATTTCCTTGCAGAATTCACCAGCTCTGTTTGTAATATTTTTCTGAAAACTTTGCTAAATTTTTAATAGCTCACTTTGTTTTAGAGGATCATTATTATGAAGATAATTTTGAATATTTTCAAAATTCTTGGGATCCAAATAGGAAAATTGCTTGTAAAGATTATGGTGGTTTAAATACCTTTTAATTTAACAATGAAGTATACTATCCATTTTTCTTTCTTTCTTTTTTTTTTATTGCAGGTTATTGGAACTAATTTCTCCAGAATTATTTAAAAAAAAAAAAAATTCCAGTCCATTTTATCATTAAATTCTTATTTTTAGAGGTATCTGTGGCATAGTATAATTATTAAAAGAACACGTAAGACCACAGTAATAACTTTTAATTAATAAAGGTACTAATATTTCATACTAAAACTAATAGTACATCTTCAGTGTCACACAAACAGTGATACTGAAGCATAGGAATTCCCATGTGAAACATAGGAATGGAATACAAGTAACGAACAATCGGTGGATCACCTATTAAAATACAATTGTTGCCGCGTGCTAGGAAATGATTGAAAATAATAATTAATCTTTAAGATAATTGGTTATGTCGATGATATTTTTGCTATTTGGTCGCATAGTGAAGATGAGCTTTCCACATTTCTACAACAGATAAATAGCCTTCACCCACGTATTCAGTTCACCATGGAAAAAGAAAATTCTGGTATTTTACCATTCTTGGACATCCTCCTTACTCAACCTTCTTCTGGTACCTTATCTACAAGCGTCTTTTGAAAGCCCACATTTACTGGCAGATACATTCATAAAATGTCTGCTCACCACACATCTCAAAAATTTGGCATTCTTAAATCTCTAATTAATAGAGCACATACTCTTCTCTGGTAATCTTACAACAAGAACTTACCATCATTAAAAAGATAATGGAATCAAATAATTACATTCCCAGTCAAATCCATCAGATAATTGAATCTTATGTTCCAATACCTAAGGTTTCTTCAACAGTCTGTAGAGTTCCAATCCCTTACATTCCAGGAATCTCAGAACCTATAGGTAGAATTTTGAAAAAATACCAATTGATTCCCACATATGTTCCTATGAGTAGTGTTAATACTGTGTTGTGCTAGACCAGAATTCTGAGGTTTGTTGTATTCGATATAATATTGATGTTGCTTATTTTGGACAAACTGGCCATTCTGTGGAAAAAAGAATTAAGGAACATCAATATTATATCGAATACAACAAACCTCAGAATTCTGGTCTAGCACAACACAGTATTAACACTACTCATAATATCCAGTGGGATAAAGCTATTTTCCCCCATAGATGCAGGTTCAAATATGAACGCCTTTTTAAAGAAAGTTGTGAAGCTATTTTACACCGACTGAATTTAAATCAAAATGATTGTCTCTCTCTCTCGAAGATCTGGGAGACTTTTATTTTATGTAACCAATAAAAAAACCAATTATCTTAAAGATTAATTATTATTTTTTATCATTTCCTAGCACGTGCAATAATTGTAATTTAATAGGTGATCCACAGAATGTTCATTACTTGTATTCCATTCCTATGTGTCACATGGGAATTCCTATGCTTCAGTGTCACACTGTTTGTGTGACACTGAAGGTGTACTATTAGTTTTAGTATGAAATTAACTTGCTCAAGTTTTATAACAAGGTGACGGCTAAACTGGATAAGGGTAATGGGTTTACAGTGATACTGCTGGACCTGGCAAAGGCATTTGACAGGATACCACATGGAATTCTAATCCGTAAACTACAACATATGGGAATGGATATAGGGTTGGTGAGATGGATAGGTGGGTGGTTGATGGAGAGAGATTAAAGAGTAGTTTATTCAGGAGTAGAGTCCAAAAGATGGCCTGTGACTAGTGGTGTGCCGCAGAGTTCTGTTCTTGGACCACTGCTGTTTAATTTGTTCATTAACGATATAGGGAAGGATCAAAGAAGAACAGTTCATTTGTTCGCTGATGATGCAAAGTTGGGTAGGGCGATAGTGAATGCAAAAGATGTCAAAATCTTGCAGGACGACTTGAATAAATTGGAGTTCTAGGCTAAGGAGAATGGATGTCAATTTAATGTGACAAAATGTAAGGTTTTGCATTTTGGGGTGAAAAGATTAGCAGTATACCACATTGGTGGAACTGTACTCCAGGGGATTGATGAGGCCAGGGACTTGGGAGTGTTGGTGGATACGGAGATGAAGTTTAGGGGGCACATTGCAAAAGTAGCTAAATCAGCTCATCAACTCACTTGGTTGTTGAAAAATACCTTGACGAGCAGAGACAAGCAAGTTATTGTACCTCTGTACTGAGCCTTGATAAGACCTCCTCTCGACTACTGTGCCCAGATTTGGTCACCTAGGTTCCTTCTTGATGGGGGAGCAGGTGGAGAGGATCCAGAGGCGAGTGAATAAGATGATAGCGGGTCTATGGAATGAACCATATGAGAACAGGTTGAAGATTTGTGGGTTGCAGAAATTAGTTGATAGGCGGAAAAGGGGAGATATGATTGAGACATTCAAATTGCTAAAGGGTTTCTATAGGATTAATTCAGAGAATATTTTTGAGATCAGGACTGGTGGTGGGACTAGAAGACACCTATGGAACCTAGGCAAGAGTGTGGTTAGCAGGGGTGTTAGAGCTGGGTTCTTTACTTTTAGAGTAGTAAATGAGTGGAATAAGCTGCCAGAGTCTGTTGTGAGTGCTATGATGGTGAGTGAGTTCAAGGCAAGGTATGATAGATACTGTGAGAATGTCGTATAGTTGTGTGGACATGATGTTTAGGGCCTCCCTTGATGAGTCTAAGGACTCCCTGGAATCGCCCGTAATAATAATAATAAATATCTGTACCTTTATTAATTAAAAGTTATTACTGGTCTTGCGTGTTCTTTTAATAATCCTTAAATTCTATTTTCAACAAACATATTGACATATGTAATTTCTAAGCCTTCATTTGTCATTGTTGCAAATTTTAATTTGAAAGTCTTATTCAAAATATCTTAATGTATGGAATTAGACTTCAAATATTTATATAATGGAGCTGTATCAGCGTTTGCATTCACCGACAACTGCAACAAGGAAGACTGGCTAATCTTCACATTGAAGTATCATGTGATTATGAAGTGGTTTGCGAAAATGTATCCTTAAGTGTCTTACATTCATATGATTCTGCTCGTAGCATCATCGTGTCATTCTGTAACATCAGCTGTGACAAAAAATTCTAACAAAAAAATGTCGCATTTTTAACCTTTTCCAACGACCGTGTCTTCTTTTTTACATATTTATAGGTACATTATTGCACACAATCTATATATATTATATAAAACATCATAACGCTAGCATAAAAAAAGCTATTACTGTTATTTAGCAGCTACAAATATATGTAGTTACTAAGTAAACAAAGGAATGCTGAATAGCTGAACAGCCAATATGCATTTGCTGTCAAGTTTTTCAGAAGCATTTTTATTTTACGATCTTATTTTCTGAATAAAAATTGACTTTAGTGAGTTAATAAAAAATTTTGGCCCATTCACATGATGGTTCACCAGGAAATTCCTGGTAGCCTGACTAGCCAGTTCATCCCTGTTAGTAACTCATTTCTTTTAAAACACAATAATAAACTTGAATTGAAACTACAAATATTTCATTCTGAAAATAACAGTACATGAGTGTGTGGAAACAAAAAACAAACCCATGAACAGGAATACAAGGTGCATGCAACAATTGGTTTACCAGTTAAAAGTGGTTGTTGCATGCTAAAAATTAATATTTAATAAATATTAAAACAATTTTTGACGTTGACATAAAATAATCTCTCAAACTTTTGGAGAAAAGAGAGAGTCATTCCAATTCAGTTAGGCTGATATAACAGGGCTTCACAACTTCCTTTGAAGAGGTATTCATATTTAAGGTCATATCAAGGGTTATAGCAGTACACGTAAGACAATCATAAATATCCATGCCCACATCAGGAGTCAAACTTGCAACCTGTTGGAGAGTGGATATGCTAACCACTCAGCCAACCAGGCCAGCCCCTCATTCTGAAATGATGCCACTTTCTGGCATCGGATCAATAGCCTTCAGCCGTGCATTCAATTCATCATGGAAAAAGAAAATGCTTGTAGTTTACCATTCTTGGACATCCTTCTTACTTGCACAGCCTTCACTATTTTGTCAGTCAGTATTTATTGGAAACCTACCTTTAGATATATTCATCAAAAATCTGCTCATCACACCTCTAAAAATAAATAAAAAAAAAAAAATGAAAATAAGATAATAATGGTGTTATCAAGTCGTTAATTATTATTTATTTAGCATATGATGATACAACGGCTGTGAGGCCCTTTTAATAGGGAAGTACTGCACCATCTCAATCCCCACCCACCCCTAATAATTTTATCTGGGACTGGCATACCTGATGAATCAGGCCTATGGCTGGGTCTTAGGTATTCCTGACTGTAATCTGTGTGTGTGTGTTCACGGATCTGGTTTGTCTGTTCTGGGAGACGAAAAACCTGAGTTTCTAGGTGGAACCCCCCCTACCCCCACCTCTGTATGAGACAGGCTAACTCACCTTTCTTCAAAATAGACCAGATAAAGCTTCCTCACATCACTGACGGGAATCGAACCCAGGTCTTTCTGATCAAAGGGCTTCATCTATACCTACTGAGCTACAGAGGCTAAGTTATTAATTAAGAGTGCCTAATGTATGATCCTCTCTTTCAAGCTTACAACAAGAACTTTTTGCTATCAAATCTTTAGTGGGATTAAATGGTTAGAATGTTCATCAAATCCAAAGATAATCGACTCCTACGTTGTGACACCTCATGATTATTCAAAAGATCACAGGGTTCCATTTCCTTATATTTCTGAACTTATTTATTGGTAGAATTTTGAAGAAGTTTCACTAAACTTAATCCCATATTTTCCTATCAACAAAATTTCTCATCTGTTACTATCTACAAAAGACGCTGTCACATCGCTGGCTTCACTTCTACTATTATTAGCAAAATCCCTTCCTCTATTTACAAAGGATATCCCTTGCATTCTATCCTTATTACTATATTATGATCCATAAATCAAGTGTCACTAAGGAGGGCCAAATACTCCTCTCTCTCTCTCTCTCTCTCTTATTCTGCCTAATTATAATTTGTCATCTTGGTTCAGGCATGTAAACAATTTTAGAGTTCATTTACTTTTCTGTTCAAAGTCGGTTAATTATTTCTACGAGTATATGAACATTGTTTTTAATTTGTTTGGTTTTATGAATGAATTCCAGTGATATAATTATTGTACTTTAAGACTTACACTACAAGAAAAAAAAGTATGTATGTGGAAGACCTCAGATGTTTTGCTGTTTTACTTTTATCATAGTGTTTTGGTAGTCACTTTTTTTGTAGATTAACATACCAATTATTATAATTGATATATTAATCCTTTCCTTATAGTTACATGGTAGTTAGCATTCATTCAGTTGTTATATTAGATCTGTGTAAGTATTATTTATACCTACTTTTCTAATATGTTCCTGCCATTAAGTTTGTTCACTCCTGAATTTTTCTAAGAACACTCATATCTGTGCTCTCCAATCTTTTGATCGATTGTTGCATTATTAACTCAGTTTTTGTGATATTATATATATATATATATATACACACACACACGTGTGGTCTGAAAAGTTGCCTAACAATGAAAAAACAAATTTATAATTTCAAAATTATTTTTATTTTTCAACATAATCTCCCTTATGACTAATACATTTATTCCAGCGATGCTCAGTGCCATTATCCTGTCCTTGTAGTGGTTCTCAGTAGGATCTGCAAAATACCCCTCTACAGCTGCAATCATCTCTTGATTCAAAGAAAAACTCTGACCAGCAAGGAAGAGTTTTAGTTTTGAGAAAAGATAGAAGTCAGAGGGAGCCAAATCTGGAGAATAGGGTGGATGTTCCAACAATTCATAGTGCAGATCCCTTAATTTTCCCATTGCCAATACACCTTTCTGGGCAGGTGCATTCTCCTGATGAAAGATGATTTTTTCTTCTGCAAATCGGGTCTTTTCTCATGAATTTTTTCATATAGTCTGGTTAAAAGATTGGAATAATATTACCCGGTTATTGTTTTACCCTTTTCGAGGTAATTAATAAGCAAAATACCTTTAGCATCCCAAAATACTGATGCCATGACCTTTCCTGCTGATGGAACTGACCTTGTCGCTGAACAATCGGCTTCTGTTCACTGTTTTGACTGCTGTTTGTATTCTGGTGAATCCAAGTCTCATCCATAGTAATAAATCAATGCACAAAATCAGTTTTATTCTTGTTAAAATGCTCCAAGCACTGTTCAGAGATTTTCATTTGAGTGCATTTTTGATCTGCACTCAAATGAAAGCAAGTGCAACATTCATATTGCGCAGCGCAAAGCTTTTTCGTTTGCAATTCTTCATGCAAAATATATGCTACACGTTCTTTTGAAATGCATATAGTCTCAGCAATTTCACACACTTTAACTCGCTGGTCATCCACTACTGTATTGTGCACTTGATCAATGATTTCTGGTGTTACACTTTTTGGACGTCCTTCACGTGGATCACCGTCAAGGGTGGTACGGCCATGTTTAAACTCGGCAGCCCATTTCTTAATTCTCGAAAACGATGGAGAAGAGTGCCCATAAACTTTTATGAAGTTAGAATGAATTTCTTTTGGCATTAAACCTACTTTTAGAAAGAATTTTATAACCGCATGATATTCAATTTTATCCATTTCAAGGGATACAGACAACACTTTGCTTCAGACAGCTGTATTAAAAAAAACTACTTGATAGAATGACTTGCAATTTCACATGGATGCTTATGACAGATATACCAACTTAGAAAAAAAAATCTTGCTGATAGTGTTGCCACTATCAGCAAGATTAATATTATTTATCTATGGTCGAGGCTGAGAACTTTTCAGACCACCCTCATACCACACACACACACAAACACACTTCTAAATGACTGTAGTTTCTCTTGTGGCATATAATTGTATTGAACAAGACTCAGTGTACAGTGGGATGAGGAAGCTTTGAAAGCTGTGTTATGATGTGATGTATCACGCTACTACACCCTCTACCAAGCATATGGACTTGTGTGGCAGATGCCTGGTGAATGTCTTACCAGAGTGTATAACCCCAATTATAAAATTCAGAGGTGGCAATGTGATGGTTTGTCCTATTTTTCCTGGTTTGACCTTGGACTTCTGTTTGTGGTGCCAGAAACATTGAACCAAGAGAGGTATCTGAACATTCTGAACAATGCAGTGCTTCGTACTTTTGTGGCATTTCTACAGAAATGACCATTGTCTCTTTCAGCAAGACAATGCACCATGTCATAAGACTGCTGTAACTGTGGAGTTAATGGACATGAACATCACCATTAACTCTTGACTGGTCTCCACAGATCCCTGATCTCAACCCTATTGAACATTGTGGGATGAACTGGAGTGTCAGGTAAGGTCAATGGCCATCTGTCCTACAACAGTCTAGGACCTCTAGACTGTTGTAGGACTACACTGACTTCTTTCCAGGCTGTGTATATGGATACAAATTCATTCCATGGTTTTATTGAACACAGTACTGCATTCTTTTTCCTCATTCGAAAAACCTTGCACTTTACATAAAAGAACTTTCAGAATATCAATTTCTGTATCCTTAAATTCTGATCCCCAAACCATTCTTCAATGGATTTTGAAAGTTTTTTCACTTGGTTATACTATAATAATAATAATAATTATTATTATTATTATTATTATTCATGCCTCCATGGAGTCAAAAGACTGATTGTGGGAGGTCCCCCCCCTAAGAAACACAAAATCTATTATACCACTCCTTGAACTCATTGACCGTTCTCACTCTCACCACTCCATCAGGCAATGCATTCCATGGTTCAACCACCCTCCATGCAAAGAAACTACTCCTCACCCTCTTGCTCACAGTTTCCATTCGTAACTTCCAGGGATGGTCTCTTGTCATCACTCCTTCCCGCTGTTCAACCAAGCGAAAGAACTCCCCAGTGTCAACCCTGTAACCACCTCTCAACAGTTTAAAAGTCTCAATCATATCACCTCTCCTTCTATCCACCAAACTCTGCAGTCCACATTCCCTCAGCCGATCCTCATAACTATCATTTTACAGTCCTGAAACCATATTTGTTATCTGCCTTTGTACCCTTTCCACAGTTAATTTATCCCCTTCAAATCCTGGGGACCAAATCTGAGAACAATAGTCCAAGTGTGGTCTGATCAGGGTCTTATACAACGGAATGATAACTATTTTATCTCTGCAGGTCAGTGTCCTTCTCATTATTGCAGCAATCCTCTGTGTTACCTTCACCTTTGCATATTTCCCCTAAATTTCAAGTTTCTATTAATCATCAATCCCAGATCTCTTGTCTTCCCTACTTCCTCCAGTATAACTCCTCCCATAGAGTATGCAGTGTACCATCGATGTTTCCCAAACCTCAAGACCTTACATTTTGCTGCATTAAACCGACCCCCCATTCGTTTGCCCATCTATCTAGCTTATTCAAATCCTCTTGCAGGGCTGCTGCATCTGCACAATTATTAATAATCCTTCCCAGCTTCGCATCATCTGCAAACAACTGAATATCTAGTCAAAGAAAAGTCTATATTGAAAGCCATTTGTTTCTGCAAAATTTCTAATTCTGTGGCTGGTATGTGTAGAAAGTGCAGTGTACAAATCTTCAAATATGTCATCAGTAGAGTTCTTTCTGCTTCACTCTTTGTTCATATGCCATACTAATGTACCAGAAGGTGAATAGCCACTCATGTAGGTGAGTGCCATAAATAAAAGTGGGAAGGAGAGAATGTAGTCATGCTGATGCATGCCTAATATCACACAGCCACAAATTTGTTTTTTGGTTGGAAAACCTGTCATTTCAACTCTAACTAGGATGTAAGGAATCTTTTTATAAGGACTTTTCAATTGAAGGTTGAGCTACTTCAGTCATACAGAGATAGCAGGTTGTTCCTCTTGCAAAACACAGACTAATAGGGAAAAAAATCTGCAATTAATGGATATTATGCACTAGCCTCATAGCCTTAGTTGCTTCTGCTTGAGTTCCAACCATTTTAGCTTCTGGCTTTCAAATTGATGTGATTTTCTTCAGCATTTACTTCCATCAAATGACCGATATTTATATAACTTGTATTTATATAATCAGGAAATTCTAGTGGGTGATAAAATAGTATTTTCATTGTGAAATAGTGTAATGGGATTAGTCAGTAACTAATCTGAGTTCTCCATCTGCATGAATGTCAGTTGGATTTCTAAAAGAAAATTTAGTACACAGTTTTCTGCATGAATTGAGCTATATGACATGGTGCTATGTTACCGTACTGGATATGTTACAAAATGAGTAAACACTATGCAAACAAAGCAGCAAGTATTGTACAACAGTCACTAACCAGAAATGTTTGGTCAGATGGATAGCTTTCTGATTTACATGCTTTGCAAACACTCCACCTATTCATCCCCCCCCCCCCTGCTGAGTGGTTAGCATATCTGCTCTCTAACAGATTGCTGGTTCAAATCCTGCTGTAGGCATGGATGTTTGTGATTGTTTTGCCTTGTGTACTGCTATAACCTTTGATATGGTACAGTATGACCTTTGCTGTCCTTGTGCCATTAAAACCATAAATCATTATCAGCATCCCCCCCCCCACATACACACAGTGCTTATTTCTCAAATAATGTTTCATATATGATGTGTGTTACTTTAGTTTTTAAAATACTTGTATTTTTGCTGTTATAAGATTTTTTTTTTTACATAAATTTGTGTTTAAATAATTTTATCCTTGACATTTTATTATATGTCTTTATCACAATCTGGGATCCTTATTATATTCCCCCGTGAGTTTTCAGCCTTTTTCTTAAGGACAAAATGAGATAAAGATATACCATTTCATTCCACTAAAATTTGCCGAGTTTCAGAGTTTAATGTTTGGTTTTTGATTTCATGTGAAATTGGATGAATTTTACCAAAAGTCACCAATTTCAAATATTTTTACAGATGGCTGTGAGTGAAGATGATGAAAGCAGGAAGTGTGGAGAGTAAAAATTGAACTGCTGAGAAAGGAAATGGAAGGCATGAAGACCGAGTTGAAGAGGGTGAATGTGAGGAGATTATGAGAGGTTAGCTAGTGCAAGCAGAACAAGATTAGATGAGAAATAGGGAAAGAAAACAAATTGCAGAAGTTGAGAAAGTGTGGGAGCAAGAGAGAGAATGATGAGAGGAAGGAGAGATGAAGTAGAGAAAGGAGGGGGACCAGAGAGCAGGAACAGAAAGGGGTAAGGATGCCAGTGAGAGAAGAATGAAACTGTAAGGAGTGTAATTATTATTGTACAAGCATTTTCATGGAGGCTGAAGACTCATCACAGGAGACTCAAAATATCCATACAATGTATCATACTTTTCTTTGAACCCATTAACAGACAAAGCACACACAATTGTCTCTGGCAACCCAATCCATTCGCTCACCACTCTCTCTCTCCAAGCAAAAAGTCTAGTCCTCGCACTACTATCACTTTTATTCAACTCCTAGGGATGGCATCTTGTTCTGTCCCCCTGTAGCCAACTGCTAAAACACTTCTTGCATTAATCCTATAAGATCCTTTAAGTAACTTAAATGTTTTTATCATATCACTCTTTTATTCCTATCAATCAACTTCTGCAACCCACAGACCTCAATCATAGGGAGCATTCCACAGAACCACTCACCTCTGGATCTTCACTACTGCTTCCTTACCCCAAGAAACCCAGGTGACCAGACCTGAACACAGTAATCTATATGTGGATATCAAGGCCTTATAAAGAGGAATAACAGCTTCCTTGTGTCTATCTGTTAGTATGTTCTTCAATAGCCAAGTAATTGCATGAGCTACCTTGGCAACCTTTGTAGTATGTCCTCTAAACTTCAATTCTCTATCTACTACCACCCATAAAACCCCTAGTTTCATCTGTTTCCTGGAGTACAGATCCATCATTGTGGCACAGCTTATAATCTGTTTCTCTGAAAATGCACAACTTTATGCTGTTCCACATCAAATCATCTTCCAAGTTCTCCACATCGCCTTCATTAACTGTTACTCTGCCTAATTTTGCATCATTGGCAAACAACTGTATCTTCCCTCAGATATCATATATATATATATATATATATATATATACACACAAATTAAACAGTAATGGTCCCAGCACAGAACCTAGCAGTACTGCTAGTGAGCTGCATTCTCCTGGATTCTGCTCCTTCACATATCACTTTTTGGTATCTATCAATTTAACTATCAGCCACCCTTGTATTTATATAACCAGTGTCACATCCATCCCCATTTGCTCTAATTTGCTTAAGAGTTCCATGTGGTATTCTGTGCAATGCCTTCACAAAATTCAGCAAGATCATCATGTAGCCATTGTCACTATTATAGAAAGTTAGTAAATTACTAAGGCATGACTGACTCTTCAGAAATCCATATGGCCCTTCATAGATATCATATTCTTATTCACCCATTCCTGAATTCTCTTTGTGATCAGCTTTTCCAGTACTTTTACTGGAAAAGTACTCCTGAGATACTGAATGGTCTATAATACTAAAGTCTTAGAGCCTTATAAAGAGGCAAAGGAATTATGCCCTCTTTCCAGCCTAGCCAGAGGTATTTCTCTTGCTAATTCTCTTAAAACACGAGTTGATGTTCCATCTAATACTACAGCTGTATTTACGTTTTAATTCTGCAATATTCTAAAATCCTCCAGTTCATCCACCTCTGTTCCCACACTATTCCCTGCCACATATGTCACAACAGTAACCTCTCAGATGACAAAGTGGTCATTCAACTATTTGATCTATTTCTGTCACTTCACTGCTGTCAACACTCCTTAAGGTTATCCTTCTGTAATCACTTTTCCTCTTACTTCCCATGTAGCAAAAGAAACTTTTGGGATTTCCTTTGGCTTGCTTGGTTAGTTTCTTCTCATAATTTGATTTTGCCTTTATCATACTAGTCACCTTTTTTCTTATATATACCTACCACAACAATTTCTTTTTTTTTTTACAGCTCATGCTTAATGATACTACTCATCCATCTAACTCCTACCTGATCTTGGATATACATTCTGATATTGTTTCCTACAGATGTCCCTTAACTATCTCCCATGCACTACTAACAGCCTTCCTCTACAGGTTTTTATGCCATGGCACAGCTTCAAGCTTCCTCCTAATCATGTCACAATTATCTACCTTATAGATCCACATATATCATTTCTTGACAGAATATTCTTAATTATTTTGTAGTCTCCTAAGCCAAGACTGCATGGTCACTTTCCCCAGTCAGAGGCAATGTAGCCACCTTGGTTATGGATAGTTCTTCTGAACCTGTGATTGGGTGTGGTACTCTCGCACACCAAGTCTCCCCCCCCCTTACATACTGTCTCAAGGTAGGTGTATAAATTCCATTTCCTGATAAATGCCATTTGATCTTTCTTTCTATCTATATCTCCATAACTAAAGTCCTCATAATAATTACTTGACCTGCATTCATTGTACTAATTTGTTGATGCTCATCTTCCTGACCATCCCTGGCCTATAGTATCAATCAACAGTATATTTGGACTTATTGGCCTCAATTTCACACTAGACTGCTTCAAAAGGAATGATCATCCTTCACATTTTATCCCTGTAACTGCATCATCTGCTCTTGGCCAAGTATCACTAATGCCTGTAACTTTTGGCAAGGTTGCACTAACCAATGTCAAAAACTCTTCCCTCTGTGGATGAGGGGAGGGTCTGGAAAGTTCTGATAAATACTTAGAACAAAAATGATATTAAAGCAATTGATATGACCACAAAAAAGAGCATACTGGTATCAGAGTAATGAAGGTAACTTATATATTCTTATATCCTTGTATGTTCTTTCTTTCTTGTGGTTATATCAGTTACATTCATATCATTTTTGTTCTAGGTGTTTTTATCAGAACTTTCCAGCTCCCCCCCCCTCTTCATAGCATCACTTTAGGCCCCCATCTACCTTTACTTCCTGAATTGACTATCGAGTAGGATAGTCTTCACACTCACTCACTCCCTTATCCCTTCACCATAATTACTCACATTTTCCTGACTTTGCTCTTGATCACTCTTGGTGAACAATGCTCTCTCTCTCTAGACACCTGATACCAAAACCATTTAAGTGCAGACTGTTAGCATTATACAAATCCTTCTTTCCATCAAACTTAGACCATAGGGCCACAAATCCTCCATCATTCTTTCTGCCAACCTACCTACTGATTCATATATGTCATATATGCCAACCTGCCTATTCAGTACCCTCCTCCTCATTTCACCTCATCATGGTGTGCCAGGATGCTTACAATCTTCACCTTCTCACTTTTCGTTTTTGCTTCATCCAACAACTCCTTCGCATCCGCCCTCATAGAATACTTCTCACCTCTCAGGTCATTAGTGCCAACCAAGACAAGTAGTTCTTTTACCTTATCTTTCTGCATCTGGATTTGCACCAGAAAAACAGGATGCTGTTTCACTTTCATTAAGTACTCCTTTGATCATAGAATCTCCATACAAAATTTTCTCCTTACCTTGTTTCATTTGTTCATGTGATCTCAATACTTACCTTGGATGTCCTGCTTCTTCCTCTTATCACACCTGCTAATCTTGTAACATTTCTGAAATTTTTCAATTTTGCACTTTGTCCTGTGAAAGATAACATGCAAGCATGTTATTTCCTTATTTAAATACCACTTTGTTCTGTATTTCCACTGCTGCATGTTCGACATTAATTCTGACATCAAAATTTTTCAGTCTGCCATTGACTATCTACTCTACTAATGCTTGCTTTTGTTGACTAATTTTGACGATAATATAACACAGAAAGATAAGTAAATAATTATTTATTGACTTATTGCTGATATTTTGCTGGTGTTATAACCAGCATCTTCAGAGCACAAAACACAGTTTGTCACACTATGCAAGACTACAACAATATGGTGTAATAATGGGACTAGTTTGATGTAGCAACAACACAAAGACTAAAGTCCTAAGTAGCTGCCCTCTATGTTAAAAAATAAATAAATAAATAAAACACAGAGAGAGAAAAATCAGGTACTAGTTATGTCTCCAAAATCTTAAGCAAATTGATTCAGCCATATTTGTTAAGCTTTGGAGTATGTATGTTTCAAGGCTTCTGTTATAACTGTGTAACAGTTATAACAGTATTTCTGTCTTCTGATATATTACCGTCAAAATTAGTCAACACATGCGACGAACACATAAGCCATTCTACACGTTTAATGCTTGCTTTGTTCTCTGCATCCAACTGCACTTACTCTTAAAACACTTACTATACACTTGCTCATCAGTTTTGCTCTCCTATAAATCCTTCAGCTTTCGTGAAAAATGCATCTCTCAGACAACACTACATTGAACAAAATTACATAAATTCATTTCACCCAACAATGATGTCCTTGCTGTCATAGTTCTGACACAGATGGGTGCCATACCAATAATATTGAATTTGAACAAAAATACATGGTTTACTTAAAACTGAATAGCTCAGTCTATCAGACACCCACATAAAACAGTAAACTAGAGTGAATTAACCTATTATTAACTGAATTATGAAAAAAATCACTTATCTTTCCATGGTGCTAATCACCAGTAATGTATTGAGATTTGATGATTTGGAGCAGAATAGTATTTGATTTTGTGCTGGAGTAATAATAGAGTGTGGCAGTCACAATCAAGCAAGAGGAAAACTTGGAAGATATGAAAATAATAATAGTGTGAATCATATAGCAAATGATTTGAGATTGATGCTAGGAGATACATCAGATATATGAGGGTGGTCTGAAAGGGTCTTGGCCTAACAATGAAAAAACGAATTTATAATTTCAAAATTATTTTTATTTTTCAACATAATCTCTCTTAAGACTAATACATTTATTCCAGCGATGCTTCCTTGCCATTATTCCATCCTTGTAGTGGTTTTCAGTAAGATCTGCAAAATACCCCTCTACAGTTGCAATCACCTCTTGATTCAAAGAAAAATGCTGACCAGCGAGGAAGAGTTTTAGTTTTGGGAAGAGATAGAAGTCAGAGGGAGCCAGATCTTGGGTATAGGGTGGATGTTCCAACAATTCATAGTGCAGATCCCTTAATTTTCCCATTGCCAAAAACACCTTTGTGTGAAGGTGCATTGTCCTGATGAAAGATGATTTTTCTTCTTCTGCAAACTGGGTCTTTTCTCACGAATTTTTTCGTCTAGTCTGGTTAAAAGATCGGTATAATATTCCCTGGTTATTGTTTTACCCTTTTCAAGGTAATTAATAAACAAAATTCCTTTAGCATCCCAAAATACCAATGCCATGATGACCTTTCCTGCCAATGGAATCGACTTTGTCTTCTTTGGTGCTGAACAACTAGCTTCTGTCCACTGTTTTGACTGCTGTTTGGATTCTGGTGTGTAACAGTGAATCCAAGTCTCATCCATAGTAATAAATCACTGCACAAAATCAGTTTTATTCTTGTTAAAATGCTCCAAGCACTGTTCAGAGATTTTAGTGCTAGTGCATTTTTGATCTGCTGTGAGCAAGCTTGGCACCCATCTTGCACAAAGCTTTTTCATTTGCAATTCTTCATGCAAAATATATCCTGTACGTTCTTTTGAAATGCCTATAGCCTCAGCAATTTCACGCACTTTGACTCACTGGTCATCCAATACCATATCGTGCCCTTGATCAATGATTTCTAGTTTATTGTTTTACTGTTTTATTTGTTACACTTTTTGGACGTTCCTTCACGTGGATCATCTTCAAGGCTGGTACAGCCATGTTTAAACTCAGCAGCCCATTTCTTAATTGTCAAAAACAAAGGAGAAGAGTGCCCATAAACTTTGAATGAATTTTTTTTGGCATTAAACCTTCTTTTTACAAAGAATTTTATAACCACGCGATACTCAGTTTTATCCATTTCAAGGGATACAGAGATACAGACACCACTTCTGCTTCAGACAGTTGTATAAAACAAACTACTTGATAGAATGACTTGCAATTTTACATGGATGCTTATGACAGATGTACCAACTTAGAAAAAAAAATCTTGCCGATAGTGTTGCCATCTATGGTTGTGGCCAAGAACTTTTCAGACCACCCTCGCATGTGAGAGAGAGAGATGGAATAAAGTGAGTGCTGTGTGTCTTGGTAGGATAATACGTAGTGGAGATAAAGAGAAGTGAAAATAAATGAGATGAGATCATGGCGAGTATGTAGAAAGAGGTCTGGAATATGTGAATGCTTATAGTACCTTTCAGGATAGAAAGTAGCTGTTTGCAAGAGAGATGGATGCAGGCATTTGGAGAACCTGTTGTTTTTCTCAGCAAGTGAGTGCATTAGGTCACGGAAACTGGAGTTGGAATAGTGGAACTTAGCAGAGATGGCCTTGTGTGGAGTAATGAATTGAGAAATGAGAGGGTGTATTCTATTTTGCAGAGAGAAGTGCAGTCTACAGAGAGTAATAATAGCTATGTGAATATACTGATAGTGCACTTTTTTCTTTTTGTTAATATATTCAAATATATGATGACTAAAAAGTGCTTTTCGTCAATGATTTTGTCAATGATTTATTATTGTCATAGCACCTGGAGGTGCTATGACAATAATAAATACAGTCACTGCTGGGAGAGGTGATCATTGGTTTGTTCTCTTTCTTCATTTAACTGTTCAGAGCACTATAATGTTGACAAAACTTGTGCATAAAAAGATGTAATTCCATTGTTTGGCTCACTATTTCACTATAAATATTCATAATTTCACCATTTCGATTCATATATGGCATAAAAATAAATAACTACCATTACTTTATTTAAATTAAGGGGATATTAAATCCCACATTGTTTTAAAACCGAATAAGAAACTCAAAGATTGGAATCAGAGAGTTTCATGCCGAATATAGTAAACTATAAAAATATCGGCGTTTACTAGCGTGAGCTAATGCAAGTAGTCCTAGTACATAGTACAATACCGGGCAACTCTCAGCAAAAGTGGTAAAGTTCTGATCACTATTCTTGGTATTTTCCATAATGTAAAAACACATTTCCTAGGAAATGAATGCTGTTATTACATTATGGCAGGAGGTCACTATCTAGACCAGTTTCAGCCTTTTTTGAGGCTTCATCAGTGAGTAGCTAGACCAAATTAATTCCAAAGGTTATAGCAAAAAGAACTTATATACTCTGCTATACAAGTTGTCAAACAGGTGCATCCATTAAGTTACTTAAATATAAATATAAAAAAAAAATATTAATTTCCTAGGAAATGTGTTTTTACATTATGGAAAATACCAAGAATAGCGATCAGAACTTTACCACCTTTGCTGCGAGTTGCCCGGTATTGTACTACGTACTAGAACTACTTGCATTAACTCACGCTAGTAAATGCCGATATTTTTATAGTTTACTATATTCGGCTTGAAACTCTCTGATTCCAATCTTTGAGTTTCTTATGCGGTTTTAAAACAATGTGGGATTTAATATCCCCTTAATTTAAATAATGTTTATATCGCCGAAATGAAGCCTGTTAAGTAACTACCATTACTTGTAATTTATCATTTTGCTACTTTTGTATGATGGTCAAGAATTACTACTTCATTTAATATCAAGCCAATCTTGTGAAGCTGGCTCTTCACCTTTTGAACTCTTACCATTTTATTTATTGTATACTATGATTTATACTATTTCATTCATTTATGTAGATACTTCTATAGCTCAGTTGGTATCAATGCCAACGATGTCCCTTGGTTGGAAAGATCTGGGTTTCAATCTCATCTAGGATGCAAAGAACCTGTATAGTAGCATTTCAGCTGATGGTGAGTCAGGCAGTTTCATATGGTGGTAGCATGGTTTTTCATCCTGTAAGAGGCAGACCAGCCAGAGAATAATAAGTGCAGTTAACAGACACAGCAAACTACTGGTTACATAGGATCATTAGCCCTGTTGCATCTGATTTAGTTTTATAAGCCTGCAGTGTGCTGGGTGGGTCTATGCACAAGTGTAAATAGATAATTCATTTGCATATTCTTCATATATTTCCATTAGTACTCTTTTCATACAGTGAATGATTTTTCTCTATTTAATGTAATTTGATGCATGATAAATAAAACTCTTGCTTTAGGTGTAGGTGACTAGTTTGTAGCAAAGAATTTTCAGTGTTTTTTTAGAGCATTTGCCATAATATAACAAAATTAATAGATTAAATAATCCTTTAATATTGCCTTATCGACAATGTTTTGTCACTGTTTGGTTGGCATAAGAAAACTTTTACTAGCTAATCTGCTTTAGTATGTTATAGCATAATTATGTGAAAAAAAAAAAATCCTGGAAGAAATGGTAGACAAAAAATTATACTTGCATATTAGAATTTTGTATTTTTTAGGCTCATTTTGTAACAGTGTGTAGGGTCTATCACCATTGCATTGTAACGTTATAATTAATATTCTAATATATACTATTACATAGTATTTTAAGAGTTTATGTTTTTCAATAGCAGTCCCCAGCATGTGCGTGAGGAAGAGGTATATGGAGAATTAAGCAAACTTGATGTTAATAAGGCTGTGGGACTTGATGATGTATCACTGTGTATTTTGAAGAAATGTACCAGGGAGTTAACTTCTGCCTTGACATATTTGTTTAAAGCAAGTCTCACACTGGGTCAAGTTCCAAAGGAGTGGAAGGAAGGAAAGATTCTACTGTTTCATAAAGGAAGTAGCAGAACTCAAGCATCAAAATAATAGGCCAATCTGTGTGTTAGGTGTTGTGGTTAAAGTGTTGGACAGGCTGGTGAGAATCAGGATCCAGAATTGAGTTGACAACAATAGTATTATGTATTGTATGTGTTGGACAGTGATAGACAACATGGATTTCCTAAAGGGAGGTCATGTTTTAGTAATCTACTTACTTATTACAATAAGGTGACAGCAGCATTGGACATGGGAGATGGATACCCAGTAGTATACTTAGACTTTTCAAAGGCCTTTGATAGAATACCACTTGATAAGTAGATAGTCAAACTAGAGAGGATGGGGTTGGATATTAGACTATTGCATTGCATGAATTGGATTGGTGATTGGCTGTCTGATAGGTGTTGCTCTAGTTGGTGATTGGCTGTCTGATAGGTGTTGCTCTGTTGGTCTGATAGGTATTGCTCCACCATACACAACAAGTTGTGTATGGTGGAGCAATATCTCAGAAGAGAGAAATTCACTAGTGGTATGCCTCAGGGATGTTTTAAGGCCATTACTGTTTAACCTGTTTGTTAATGATATTGGCAAGGATTTGGATGGGGATATTCTGTAGTTTGCAGATTATGGAAAGTTGGAAACTATGAGGAGTAGAGCAGATGTTGTGGTCTTACAAGAAGACTTGAATATTATTATCCTAAGACCCCATGGAGTCTTTGACTCCATGGGGTCTTAGGATAATAATAATGCATATTAAGAATTAGGTAAACTCTGGAAATCAGACATTTTATCTGCTATTTCAGGGTTTCACTCATTAATGTGTAATAGAGAGAAAATGAAGAACTGTTGTGAAAATCAGATGTTAGACATTGTGTAGTAATAATGTTTAAAATGAAGCATTTTTGATTGTTTTGCAACATATGCTGTAGCAATTGACAAGTAAACATTTATTAGCTGTTGGTTATTGAAAAACAAAGTCAATACATTTTTTTATTATTATTATTATTAACTGCAGCTGTTTAAAGAAAAAGTGGTAGATCATTTTAATTGCATGGTATGAGACCACACCATCATGCTTTATTAGGACTTGAAGTGGAATAAAAACCTGTTTAATGCCGATTGCTTTTCCATCCATTTTTATTTTTTTTTTGCTTTTAAGTAAATGAGAGAATTAACTCTTAATTTTATGTGTCATTTATTTTTGTAATATTGATGAATATAACTTTTAAATTATATATTATTGTATAAACAAACTTTAATTATATAATTTTAAATAACTTTGTAAAGTGATGAAACTAAAAGTATTTACATGTTATATACATAAACAGATATGTGCATCTGTCAATACCTTTATACACTGTCTTCTACCTGGAATTCTGAAAATTTATCACTTTTTTTTTGTCTCTTTTTTAAGATATGGTATTATATAGAAGAGCATTATTTTTTTACTATCGATTATACTTTTCTTAATTGCTTTTTGGTAAAGTTACTGTTCTGTTGCCATACTGCTTCACTAATTTTTCCTAAAACATTTAACGACCTACAAAAGTTTACAAATATATTTATTGGATGAAGAATTGGTGAGGCATCTTCAAATGCTGAAATATAGGGTGCCAGAAGATCTTGATCCAAAGCAAGGGGAACATAAAAGGTTCCTTTAGGATGAAGTGCAAAAATTGGAACATTTGAATCATGTATTCCTGACTGAGGACTTGGTGACCTTGCTGGTAGATTTCCTAATAGATTATTGTAACACACTGATTCAGATTGTGGATCACTTAATGTCTGGAAGTCATAATTTGGAACAAAAGGCATCTCACCACCAGTGCTATAACCAGAACTACTACCGTTGGATCTTCCCACTGCTGGAGGACTTGAGTTTGAACCACAACTACTACTTGAATCTCCCTGTTGATCCCATCCATGATTTGATGGTAAACCTAATTCTGGACATGAAACTTTTTGAGGCATTTCTGTTTGATTGCTTATATGAGGCATTGGTGAAGGAGCAGTTGAGTTTAATGCTTGCATTTCTGAATTGGAAACAAAATTATCTGAAGTGTATACATTACCATTTGGCTGCTGCTGCCAGTTCTGTGCATCTTTTGAAATAACTAAAGGATAACCAATGCTGCCTTTGTTTTCATAACTGTTACTTTCATTTTCTGGCAGATTTGTATGAAAATGGAGATCTGCATTAAAACGATCTTTAATGTTGTTCTTAAATTTGTATACTTCATCAGGTTTTAGAGAACTGGTGGTATTGGAAGAAATTGTGTTTGAAGAATTTGTACTTGCAGGTCGATGAGCTGAAGTATGTGTAACAATAGAACTAGAGTTTAAGCTATTACTGCGGATCCTCTCAGCTGGATGTCCTGGATTTTGCAACATTTCTCTGAGTTGACTAATTCCATTACAGATTGATTTCTCTTGTTCAGTGCTTTCACTGGAAGTGATTGTTTCTGTTAATTTAGAACAAGGTTTTCCAATGTCATTGTGATCAGACTCATATTTTTGATTTATTTTAATATCTGAAAGACTGAAGGCAGTAGAGGGAGTCAGGGCAGATGTCGGTGAAAAATATTTATTACAAAGTGAATGAAAAGTTGAAGATTCTGTTTCCATTGCTGTCCCTGTAGATTCTTCATCATTTGTTATTCGTGGCATTCCATAGATACTATCAAAATAAGGAATTCCTAGAAATAGATAAGTAATTGCTACATTACTTAATCATGTAAAAATCAAGAAATGAAAATACATGTTATATAGTGTAACAGAAGGAAGGATAGATAATAATCATCATGATTTCAATCCAAGTAGGTAGCCAGTGTTTACTTTTGAAACTATCAAAATTTTGGAAAACCAGTGAAGAACTTATGACATGCAAAGCTTCAGCATAAATTAATTGCCTTGGTATTCTATTATTTAAAAGACAAGCTGTCCAAGAATCCATTTGTATCTTTTAAGTAATGGAATACCAATGCAGCATATGCTGAAGTTGGCATTTTGCAAGTTTTCAACTACTTTTGCATCCTTTATACCTTTAAAGACAAACACTGCCTACTTGGCATAAGCAATAATGGATATTTATTATCTTTCTCTCTCTCTCTCTCTCTAATAAACTTTGTGCCCAAGTATAGAATTTTATGCTCTTCATAAGAGATTATATATAACCATTACTTTCATGCTGTAAACTATGGGTTTTTGATGAAACACGTCCAAAACAGTTTTTGGACATGTTTCATCTGAGAAGTAATGAAAATACATTAAACATTATGCAATAAAAGGTGATGTAACACTGTTAAGAATAAAGAATTTAGTCATAAGAAAATTCAGAAGGAACCCAGCCATGCTTAGTGAAAACTTGACATGCGGGTCCCAAGCCCGGATAAATGGGGAGGGTTGAGCACAGAGCTAGCAACCCAGTCTCAGAAAAAAATCTTTGCTATGCAAACTGAAACCTTCAGTGGTAGAAGACCCTATGCTCCCGGGTGGAGTGAAGAGGATTAAGTAAAAAAGTAAAAAAACATTCAGAAGGAGGGCTAATATGAATCTGAAAAACTCAAAATGTATGTGTGTGAGAGAGAGAAGAAACTGATTGACTGCAGAAGAGATTGGTTAAGGAGTGACAAAGAAAAGTAACAAAGGTAAAAAAGAAAGGACGGAAAGGTGTCTTTATATATGGATTTGATTGTTAGAAGTGTGGCGGATATAAGAACATACACAAACAATAAAGTGTGTTTTCTGGGTATTAAAATGAGAAGGGTAAATGAACCTCGAGAGTGTGTGTGAGTATGTTTATACATCATTCCATGTGAAAAGGGGAGAATGTCAAAGTGTCTAAAGATTAAAACGATCTTTAGTGTTGTTCTTAAATTTGTATACGTCATCGTGTTAGAGAACTGGTGATATTAGAAGGAGTTGTGTTTGAAGAATTTGTGCTTGCAGGTTGATGAGCAGAAGTATGTGTAGCAATAAAACTAGAATTTAAACTATAAATTAAAGACGCCAAGAAATTATATTCTTAGTTTAATCCTTTATCTGATGATGGATAAAGATATAAGCAAACACGTTCATGTGTGAAGTGTCCTCATGACTGGGCTGCTTGTATATAGAGACTAATGACATCACATCAATTGCCTTAGTATCCCATAATACAAAGCACACACCCTTTCCAATGTTGAAACTGGTCTGGGTAGTGGCCCTTTTCATAATGCATAGCATTATACAAACATCTGAAAAGACGTGTGCTTTGCATTATGGGATACTAAGGCAACTGATGTGGTCATTAGCCTCTATATACAAGTAGCCCAGTCATGAAGATATTTCACGTGCAAACATTGTTTGCTTACACTTAGATAAAGGATTAAACCAAGAATATAATTTCTTGGCATTTTTAATTTATAGTATAACCAAGTGAAAAATCTTTCAACAGAATTTAAGCTATTACTGCAGATCCTTTTAATTGTATGTCCTGGATTTTGCAATATTTCTCTGAGTTGACTAATTCCATTACAAAACAATTTCACTTCTTCCGTTTTTTCACTGGAAGTGATTGTTTCTGTTAATTTAGAACAAGGTTTTTCAATATCATTGTGAAGAAACTCATTATTGAAAGACTGAAGGTAGTAGAGGGAATCAGGGCAGATGTTGGTCAAAAATATCCATTATGGAAGAGAGGAAAGAATAATGGTATGGCAGAGAAAGCAGATATGCAGGCCTAGATAAGATAAATCATGAGCTAAAAAGGAGAGCAGAGATAATGAATAGCCTGATGGATGAGTATGTGAAGAGATCGATATGTAGTTTGTGGATATATCAAATAAAAAATTAATCTTGTTATGTAATATTGACCGAAAGTTCCTGCTGCTCAAGCTGCCTGGCCAAGAAATATGAAAAATATACTGGATCATTTCACGAAGATTTTAAAAAAAAATAATTTTTTTCCAGATTAATCTGTTACATGTCAGGTATCCAATACTTTGAGATCTACATTTCTGTTTTCTAAGAGATTATTCACTGCATATCAAACAACACTGTTTTGCATTACTCAACTGGAGAAAAGTCTGGCAAGGATATAGCACAGAAGCAAAAGGAAGAAAAGGTGCAAAGGAAGGAAAAGCAGAGTATGAAAGAGATAAGAACTGACAAACTACATAACCATTCCTTTTATCATCTTCCACGATGAGAGTGTTGTTTGAAAAGAGTGTGACAAAATCATGTTTGCCATCTGAAGTTTAAAGATGTTAGTGAGGCTGTCAAGATGTTGAGAGGGAAAGTGAGAGATGATGGCTTTGGTAGATGCAAATAGTCTGGCAGATGACAAGTGTGGTTAATGATAGAGAAGAGTTGCTGGAACCATGTTTGTGTGTGTGTGTGTGTGTGTGTGTGTGTGTGTGTGTGTGTGTGTGAGAGAGAGAGAGGTTTGCAGCCACAGTATGATATAGACAAGTTAAGAATAACATGATCACAAATGAGTCAATGCATAGGTTGCAGGAGGAATCCTGCTGTTTGAGGAGGTGCAAAGTGAATTTGATTAATATAATGACTAGCATATGAGTGATGGATTTCAGTTCAATGAATATGGAGTTAGATTTCTGGAGAAAGTACTATTTTGTGAGAATTTTTAAGTGCAGAGACAGGGAATTAGCAGTTGGCAGGGGATGCAGGCAAGTATATGTGCAGGTACTCTCGAGGCAACTGAGTATGAGAATGATAAAAAAAAATGTTCAATGGTATCACAAATTGTCAATTTGAATGGGATAATCAATACAAAGTATTAGGGTAGTTGTAAGGGTACAATGGATACTGTAGTGTATATATACTAATGTCCAAAGCCACAAATGTTGCAAATTGTGTATAAGTAATTAAGAGAATAGTTCATCATGTGGAATAGTTTGACAGAGCGGGAAATGATTATACAGAGTGTTTAGAGATCTCTCATGAATGACTTATAATTCTATGGAGATATTGTGATGATAATATCATGCATGCATGCTACTGCTATTAATATGTACAGTTATACTATGAGTTAAGTTTACCATCAGATAGTTCATTCATACTCTGCTAACATATTCCCTATTCATATTCATCACATGACTATAGTAACTTTACAATGTGCAATCATACTATGGGGTAAGGAATAATTTAAAGGAAATGCCACTCAAAAGATCAGGAGGAATTTGCCAAACTTCAGGAACTGATTCTCTGAGTGACTTTAAGCCAGAAAAATGTTTATGCAGATTTAGATGGATGGAGAGATATATTTCACAATTTACTTACTAGTAACTGCAGGCTCTGTACATATCATTATGGTCTAGTTACATACTTTACTTCTCTTCACTATTATTGGAGCTCACCATTGTCAAAAAAAGTCATCATCAAGCAAAAGTCATGGGAAGACTTTTGCTTGATGGGTAACATAGAAAATAAATATGAGGAATGTATCAAAATATTCTGGTAGCTATTTGAAAAAGGTTAGAAATGGACGAAAAGTGGTGTAAAAGGAATCAGATGATAAAAGTAACATGAAAACAGAAGATGAAGATATTCTAGATGTTTGGAGTAATTACTTTGAAAGACTGCTAATTAAAACAAGCATTGTTAGCACAGTGGTAGAAAATTTCCTCAACGGGAATACATATCCATACTTAAAGTAGAAAAAGTCATCAAAAACCTGAAATGTGGAAAGGCAGCTGGAGTAGATGAAATTTGACCAGAAATGATCAACTGTGGAGGTATAAAAGTTTTATAGTGGCTGCATTGTATAATTCAGATGGCCTAGTCAGAGGGTTGAATTCTGGATGAATGGAACAGAGCTTTCATAGTACCCATCTATAAAAAAGGGAAATAAAACTGGGATAGTAGGGAATTACAGTGGTATTTCCGTACTGAGTGTTCCTAGTAAGATTTATGCAAGTATGCTTGAGAAATTATTATTATTTAGGCCTCCAAGGAATCAAAAGACTCATCGCAGGAGGCCCTTCCTAGGAAACATGTCTATCAAGACTCATCGTGGGAGGTCCCTTCTAGGCAACACAAAGTCTATCATACCACTCCTTAAACTCATTGACCATTCTCGCTCTCACACTCTATCAGGCAATGCATCCCACAGTTCAACCACCCTCCATGCAAAGAAACCACTCCTCACTCTCTTGCTCACAGTTTCCTTTCATAACTTCCAATGGCTAAGAACAATTGTGCAAGGGAAGCTTGGTGAAGGTGAAGAACAAGCTGAATTTAAGTTAAATAGAGGATTTTAAGATCAGATTTTCACTTAAAGACAAATAGTTAAGAAATCTTGTCATATACCTGGAAAAGGCATATGACAAGGTGCCAAGAGGAGAACTATTCAAAATGCTACAATTACTATGGTGTAAATGGGATGTTATTTTTGAGGGAGAGAGACCTTCAAGGAGTCAAGGACTCATCAAAGGAGGCCACATACTACATGCACAAATTATCATACTTATTCTTGAATTCATTCACACTGTTTGCACATACACAACATGCAATGGCAATCCATTCCAGTCATGCATCACCTATGAGAGAAAATCTAACACTCAACCCCTTCTTAGTGGCATTCATTCTCAGCTTCCACTAAGAAGGGGATGAGAGTTAGAATTGGTTAGATGGGGAAAGAAAAATTACACTACAAATTCTCAGTCTGTCTTCTTAATCAGTATTCCACAATTCTGATATAATTTTAAACACTCTCCTTTGCACTCTCTCTCCACTGTATCAGAATCACAATGGAAACCAGGAGATCAGACCTGCACACCTTGATATCTGTCAGTCAGCCGTCCTCTTATCCATGCTAATATTTTATAATCCAAACCCATATTCTCTGATTTATGCAACAATCTTCCATGTTCTATTCTGTCAAAAAAAAAGCCTTAGAAAAATCCAAAAGTATCATGGTGTATCCATTTCCCTTGTTTAATTCAATGGTAACATTATAATGGAATGTGAGCAAGTTGCTAAAACATGACATTCCATTAGTAAACTCATGCTGTTCATTGTAAAGCAGAGTTTCACTGTCAACCCATTTCTGAATGTGAGCCCTAACCAATTTTTCCAAAATCTTCACCACTCCTGAGACACTGATAGGTTGATAGCTGGATACATTGGTCTTTGCACACCCTTGTGCAATGGAATTACAATACATGCTTTCCATTCCTGCAAAATCTTCCCTGTTCTGAGACTCATATTAAACAGTCTGGTCAAAGGAATAGCCAGTTCAGCTGAACATTCTTTTAGCACATGTGCTGATATCCCATCAGTCCCTATTGCTGAAATCTTATTCAGTTTGTGCAATAGCTCTAATATCTTCTCTTCATACACTTGAATTTCTTCATTCAGTGAAGAGGTAGTAGTAAACTCAATGTTGCATACATCAAGTTGATAGCCTTTATCAAAATGAGCACTCATTAGTTGAACAAACTCTTCTTCTTCTGTCCACCTCACACCATCTGCATTCAGAAATATTATTCTTTCAGATTCATTCTTTCTTTTTCTTGCAGCATATCAATAGAATTCTTGTGGACTGTCTTTAGCTTGCAGATCCAATTTCTTTTCATATTCAGCTTTCACATTCATCTCAGGCTAAGATTTATGCCAAATTTACAATAAATAGCTAACAATATCAAACTTTTCTGCCACATTTCAAATAATATCAATATCAAACTGTTCTGCCACATTTTTTCTTTCTTTCACCAATTGGTGAAAGAAAAAAAAATGTGGCAGAACACTGACCTGTGCCCTCTCTATTAAACTAGATTTATGAAAAACTTTTTTTCAACTCCTGGCTGTTGTGGCAGCAACATTTAGTTTATATTCACAATGATGGCTTGGTGTCATCACTGATTTTTTTTTTTTAATTACTTGCACCTGCTGCTGGTGAATTTTCTCAGCAGTCATATGCTTTTTTTCCCCTCTTCCAGATAGCCTGGTTCTCTGCATCTTTGGTATTTGTGTTGTCAATTTTGAATCCTTTGAATTTCATTATTTTCTTATTCCATTCAAAAGAGTAGAATTATGAGTCGTCCAAACTTTGAGGGGGTTAAACTTCTCTGAGTTAGTAGATGTGCAATGCAATTGGTGTAAATGGCAGTGAGAAAGCAATTGAAGAAATGAAAACAGTGTTGGTAAAGATGAGGCAGGAGGTGAAGCATATAAGGAATGAACTGAGGAGAATTACAGATTTGCAAGGAAATATGAGGAAGAATTGGATGAAACATTACCTTTTGAAAAAGATATTGAATGATTTGAAAGTAGCCCTGTATGAGGATCAATGATTAGCTGTGTCTTGAGTGATCCTTGTTTTCTGGGAGGTAGAATAAGCAGAGTGAAGCATTGGATGAGAGGAGTAAGCAAGCAAAGAGTTGGTAGTGTATTGGTATTTGGCACAAACGATTTGTTGGTAACAAGGAGGCAGTTGAGGAGAGTTGAAAATAACAGTGTAGTAGGTAAGGCAGTCAGAATGTTGTCCAGGTATAAAAATGAGAGAAGGTGAGCAAAGATTATAGGTGGTATGCTAGCAGAGTTGTATGAGGAGAAAGGAGTTCATTTTGTGAACATGTGGGATGGATTATTATTGTTATTATTTTTTTTATATTTATCCAACACACAAAAGGCAGAAGAGTCTATAGAAACAGATACTGTGAGGGCAGGATCAGGAATACAGTAATCTGTTGATATTCTTGAAGATTGTAGTCTTTTGGAAATGTGGAGGTGAAAGGGATGATTGGGAATAGCAGGTTCGGGTATACAATTCGGCTGTAAAAGGATGCTTAGCTGCTGTAGTACAAGTTCCTGTTGATCTAGCAGAAATATGAGGCATAATGGATGCTACTTCTACTAAACAGTGCCCATGGAAATATCTGTAGAATAGAAATGCAGAAATTGATCCTAGGGGATAGTGGCTGAAGATAGTCTGTAAGAGAAGTGTCATTTATCAACCAGACTCCTCTTTTTTTTTGAAGAGCATCAAGAATTTTAGGGCAGGTTTTAGGTGCACCACTCATACATGAGAGCAGTATTCCAATGTTGGTCAGCTTTGGGATTTGTACAGAGTAAGTAACTGTTCAGCAATGAAGCACAGTCTTGAGTGGAAAAGGATGCCAAGTTTTTTGAAAATGCTGATTCTATAGAAGTCATAAGATTGTGCCAGGAAAAGTTTAGAATAAGAGTCCATCTGAGAAGAAAGCTTTGGTCTTGACTCAGCATTTTCAAAGTAAACAGACAAGTTTTGAGTGGTTTTTTTTATGAGAAAACAAAGAAAACTACATTTTGGAAGCATTGAAGTTGACTAGGTTACTTTCACCCCAATCATAGATACTGTCAAGATCAGTATTCAGGGCACTTATTATAGATCTTGAAGCATGAGATGCTTGAGCACTTCAAGCCTGTCATACGAATAGGACGAGTGGAGTGTGGTATCATCAGCAAAACTATGAGTAGGGTTTACAGTTGATGTCATTTATATAAATAAGGACGTGGGTGGGTGAAATAACAGAGCCCTTAGGGAAGACAGGCATTGGCAGGAAAAGTCTGAGGAGAGAACACCATCCATCATTACATGTTGGAATCAATCTGAGAGAAAAGCGGCAATCTATTTACAAAAGGATGAAGGCAGTCCAAATGATGGTAACTTGTTGAGAAGCCCTCAATGCCATACCCTATCAAAAGCCTTAGAGATGTCAAGAGCAACCGCACAGGTTTCTCCAAACCTTTCCATGGAACAGATCCAAATGTGAGTGACAGGCTAGGATATGGATGGCGAAACCTATGGCACGTCAACAATTTACAGGTCCTTTTATACGCTTATAAATTATTCAACCTCTTTTTAATTGTTACAACACATACAAATTAAATTTGTTTTACTCCACAGAGCAGCTATGAAGATGTGCATATGATTGGCGTGGTATTAACAAAAGGTCGCGCGACTCAAAGACAACCTACAATTGTTGAGTTGAAATGCTAATTCTCTTCAACCAAATTCCATAACAACATTCACTATATATCTCTTAGTTTTAGCACATTCATGACAGGGTGTTGTTTATCATTCTGATGGAACTTCTCTGTATCAGTGGGCTCAACTCACACAAAGTTTCAGCCTTTGGTTGAATTTTATTGCTACTTGTTTGCATTTGAGCTGGCACAGGAACTCACACATGCATTATATGGCATATTTCAATTCGTGGTAGAATTTTATTTGAAGTTAGCCTTTGTGATTTGTCATAATGACATCCAGAATTTCAAATGCAATAAAACAAACACTTATTTCATGTAATTGAAAAATTGGACAAGAGTTTTTAGTTAGATACTATGTTTCTGGTGCAACATATGGTCTTGCTTGAGTCTATACAGTGTAGTTTCTGTGAGAGGGGACATGTGATTCATTAGTACCGTTTTTATTCCAGCTGTCTCTAATTGCACTATTTGTTGAGAAATATATTACACAGACTACAAAAGCCTTGTACCTTAACCAGAATACAATAAAATTACTTCTTTTTCTTGCAACTGCAGTATAATGGCTGTTGGGGAGGGTGTGTTGTTAACCCCAGGGAGCGAGTTACTATTGCCTCGATGTGAGCATGTTTAAACATTTTTCGTGTGTGAAGCATATGCAACAATTTTTAATATCTTTTTTTTTTTTCGTAAAGTAAAATCAGGGATGCCAGTTATACGCGAGAGCGAGTTGTTTTTGAGTAAATATGGTAAGTTTTGCAGACAGGTTGACATCCTTCTGCTGCTTCCCTTGCTCAGCTAACTTTGATGGTGAGTTACAATGCATAAATATTTTTCTCACTACTGTTTTTTTTTCTTCTTCAAACCAGCATAATGAAAATCATTTTAATAATACAAGAATTCAATTTTACACATTGAATAACATTATAAATTTGTATATAAATAAATATTATAAATAAAATAAAATATATTTATAAAATTATAAATAATTATTTATAAAATATTATAAATAAATATATATATTATACATTTATAAATAAATAAATAAAGTTAGATTAGTTGCAGGCGTAGATTAATTAATTAAAGTTAGATTAATTTTCTATTAATTTACCCCCTATTAATAACTGCCTGGCACGTCGGCAAATTGATTGGTAAATTTTTGGCAAGCGCCGGCACGTCAGCAACTCTATTTGTAAATTTTTGGCACGTACACATAAAAAGGTTTGCCACTACTGGGCTAGGAGATCTCTGTGGATCTGGAGTGGCAAAATCCATAGTGGCGGTCACTAATTAGGTAGCATTTCTTAAGGTATTGAAGAAACTGACTGCTTATAACCTTCTCCATTACTTTTGACAAAACTGTTGTAAGAGCAATAAGTCAATAGCTTGATGATAAACATTTATCTCATTTTTGGGAACTGGTTGTATATGAGCTTTTTTCTACACTGAAGGGTGGATGCTAAACATCTATTCACTGAACTGTACTCAG